>NC_066584.1:521822185-522014099 GCF_024323335.1 Lathyrus oleraceus
GTAGTTCGTAATAAAATTTCAAAGAAATTGGTGAATTAATTTTAAAAAAATTTAGTAGAAAGAGGCACAAAGATGGCCAAAGATTTGAATGTGGTTGTTAGTTCTTTTTTGTCCCTTTGAAATTAAGTCAATATGGTTAAGTTCATTCACAAGCTTGATTTAGGAAAAAGGTTAAAATTCAATGGCATAAGGCCAAAGTTTCTAATCATTAAAACATGTCTAATTTGAAAAACACAAATAGAGAAGGCTTGAAAAAGGGGAGATATTTGAAATTTAGAAGTGGGGTAGATGAAGAGGCTATCCTGGACAAAATTTAAAAGTTAAGAGTTGGAAAGATCTAACAATGAGATGCAATCGACAAGACTAGAATGTCAGATAGAAAGCCATTTTCCTTTAGACTTTATCAAGAAACAAGCATAGCAATATCCAAGTAAACCATATGAAGACCAAGGCATCAAATAAAGAATGGCCATAATATCAAGAAAGCACTCCAATAGCTAAAACAACCTTCAATGTCCTCCAATGTATCAAATGAAATATTCCCTTGATACACTTACAAACAAGATCAAAACAATAAAATAACAATATAACAATTAAACACAGAGACAAAGTGACAAGTGAACCAAGGGGAACTCAATGCTTGCATCAGATAAAATACACTATCAAATATGTCTCTGTCTCAGAATAGGGGAATTGGCAAGTCCTTTAGCATAGGGAAGTTGCCTACTTCTAAGTCCAGGAGTTCATATCAAGTCCAATAGTCCACCATGATATCTTTTAGGGATGTTGTTGTTACTAGGTATTTGAGGTCCTAATACCACAAATAGGACAAATCATAAGTACACAATATGTACAAATACAAATGATATGGCTCAAGTGAGCAAGGTGAAAATGACTGAAACATAAACATCTTGCATGAAATGTAAATGGCACTGATGATAAATGTACTTGAATTTAAATTGCATTAAGTAAATAACTTGAAAGTAAAGCAATGTTAATAAGAAGTTAGTCAATTGTTAGTGAAGAGTTTTAATTGTTTAAGTTATTCTTTGGAGAACACAACAACCATTCATTCACAAGTATGAATACATGAACTAAGAACATCATCCATGAGAAGGGCTCCAACTTGGATAAATCAATTAGTATACCACTAGCTCTGATGAATGGGAAAAGGTTAAATTTCCCACAATGCCTTGAAGAATGGGAGACTTACAATCTCACTTACATGAATGATATGCCTTTTGGAACAACTTTAGCTCTATGTTAAACAATCGTAATTGGACTTATGTAGAAGTCACAACTATCTGAGGTCGAGAAATAAAAATATAGGTGTTAGTGATTGTTAGAGAGACGGTATAAAGAACCATACTCCTAAAACATACCACACACAAAAATAAAGTGGGAGAGACCTATCCCAATCAGACTCATGTTGATTCATTTGACACAAGGTCATTGATGAATCAACTAACTATTGATATTTAGATTTCATTGGTCAATGGATGAGTTGAGAAGAATAGGGATGAAGATGAAGAGGGAGGGGGAGATAGAAACCCAAATTGATCATAGGAGGAATTTCATGTGATTAATACTATCCATTCATTTTGGGGGATGAAATTTACATTTCATCAACCCCTAAATCCAGGAGTATTGGTCAAAATCAAATCAACCATGATCAAGACCAAACAAAAAGTCAAACATCACAAGATCAATTCAATGTCTAAACAATATTTTTAAACAATTAAAAAATTAAAAATCAATATTAAAATGCATTTTTAAATGGACAAAACCTCAAGTCCCTTCAAAACACCAAATAAATGGGCAAGGGATTTATCCTAGGTCAAACAAGGTCAAAGGACCTTAGACAAAAAATTTCACAATTTTTGGAAAGTCAGAAGTATTTTAAAATATTTAAAAATAAGTCAAAAATCAATTAATTCACAAAAATACCAAAATTAAACCAAAAATGATTTTAATAAAATGTCGAAGAGGAAAATATTAAAGATTTTTGTGTGAAAGTTCCGTATTTTTGGATTAAGAATGACTTTAATATCAATTAATCAAAATAATTGGATTAAAAGAAAAATCAAAAAATAAAAGAAATTAGAAAAAATAAGGGCCATCAGATCTCCCTCATTAATGAGGTGACAATATGATGGCCACAAGCATGCCACTCCATCATGCACCACAGTCAACACGTGTACACGCTTGTAATCAAAAGCGAAGGCTAGGATTAAAACATTTGAACAAGATCAAATGGTTGGGAAGGCGCCAAAAATGGGATGACCTTCATATCGCAAAAAATGAGCAAGTTATGATTCATGAAAGTTGACCTCCTAACTAGGGCACAACAAAATGACTTTCCAAGACAAATTAGATCTTTATGACAACATGAAAGTTGTTTGGAATGTCATAAAGAGTAAAGTTTCTTTTAGAATAATTTTCATATGACAACAATTGTAGGACATAGGGTCTAGAGAACCCTAGTTTGACTAGTTGACTTTCTCTGGTCAACCTCTTTGAACCAACTTGCAAAATTGAAGTTATATTACTCTTCGGGGCTCATGGAGAATCATATGTTCTTGAGATGATGTATAATGAAGTATCCCATAATCTTTGATCAATTGATGAAAAAACTTGTTGAGGAAGTCACACAAGATACCCAGATGAATTAGGGCTCCAAGGCAAACAAGCTTCAAACTTTTGAGGAATTATTGATCAAATTGACAAATGAAGAACATGGAGATCCATATATGATGCTTATAACCATTTGAACATTTCCTTTATTGATCTCTTGCATTGAGGGTCTCAAACCCTAGTTGTGAACTTGGTGGGGACACAAATGGACACACACCTACAAAGGTACACATAGACATATTTTTGGTATTTTGGTTAGAAAACAATAAAAAATAAAGTATGATACAATCAAAAATGCTTGGTGATCTATCCCAATACAAACTCAATGAATGAGGGGTGGGGAGGATACCAAAGTGTGGTCTCAAAGCCAATGTAGATCATGAGATAACATGAGGGATCTTAGGGACAAAATTGAGGTCTTACAATCATGACTAGTGGGTAAAGGTTACACTCAGTCTTATGGTGTAGATTATCAAGAGACAATTACGCCAGTAACCAAGCTCAACACTTGGAGGATACTTTTGTTACTAGAAGCAACCAATATTGGCCTCTATTAGAATTTTATGTGAAAATGATTTCCTACGCGGAGAGGTTTTAGAAGAAATTTAGTCCTCAAAATACTTCCATTAACTGATGGTAAAAACAGTCTGCCCTCTGCCAAGGATTCGTGTCTGAGGGATTGTGTTGTGTATATTTGCAAATAACCATTCCTAGGGAGATAGCTTAGGATTGCCTTAGGAAATGGGTGACGGTGAAAGGTCTCCTGAAGGGAGGTATCACCACGCCCTTACGTTTTCCTCGCCATGAGAAGAAGAAACATTTGATAAGACATGTCTTGGATAATGGGAAAGTCAAGATAGTTACTGACTCCTGTATCCCTTGGGAATAGGAATTCAACTTTCTACCTTTTGACTGGGTGGGCGATGACCTTTTCCAAGAAAGCCCTAGGAATCAAGAATTCCTATAAATACCCCATCTTTCAAGTGGGGAGAGGAACTCATACATGCTTACTACTATCCATTATTACTCAGAGATCACTTCGCTCCTAGTAACCTTAATGACATTAATAAACAACATAAACTTTAGTAAATATTGCTCTATTTTGTCCCGAGATCTACATTAGTCACTATTGCTCAAACCAGGACTAAGACTTGATGTTCAGGCCATAGATTGTCCGATTTGGGACTCTTAACACCCCTCCCAGGCCCAAGATTTACGTATGGACCCTGGAACTAAATGGTGGGTGGCCCAATGGATCTTAAACCAGACCCTATACCATCTTTAGAAATTGTAGGTTGGGACTAACTCATCCCTACAAAACTGAATTGTAAGGTGAGGATTGTCCCTACTTGAAAACACTTGTAAAGTGAGACTCTTAATATTAAAAAATACATGTAAAGCACAAAAATACATGTAAAGCATAGTAGCAGTATCACTCTAGTAAGTTAATATATTTATTATCAAGTTACGAACACAACAATTTGCCTAATTATTAAAATTAAACCTGTGAAACAAAAACCATATCAATTCACATATTCGAACCTAAAAGAAAAAAATTGATGTAAACATAGCAAAATGGGTGAGTAGATGGTCCTAAACTTAAGGAATGCAAAAAACATGCAAAGAAGCTACCACACAGGGACATGTTTGGACACTACACCAACGAAAACAATACATGCTGGCTGAAAGTAATGAGGATAGGATGCAACCATACCACCACTTAGCCAAACCCTCCAACCTTCCATCAAACAGATTAGCTTCAATGTCTACTCGTTCATCTTCATCTTCATCCTCAGACATGTTGCTCATGTACCTTCCTTCTTATGTGAAACAATTTAGATTATCAAATGGAAAAAACTATCACTCTACTCATGGAATTATGCACAATTCATACTACTTGAATTGCATTTGCTACCTGTGAACTGTGATGGTTTCCTTCCATAATCTGTAATGGTTTTATGTTATCTTCTATCCAAAGATCCGATAATTCTTGAAATTGTTCACAAATTCCAAGAACTAGGTTGTTTAGAAGAGATTTATAAGTGCTTTTCACTAAAAATGAATTGTTTAAGTACATTTTTGTTGTAAGATAATTCAATCGTATTTTATGAACTAAACCATATTATTGATTTAGATTAGGCCTTGTCATGTTGACCTCTAACATGAATCCTTCCAACTAAGAATATGAATTGGCACATGATGATGTGGATGGTGAATGTTGCTTGTTGTGTCACAGGTCTGCACTAATTTTAAGTGAATGAAGCTATGCAAATGATTTAAGCATAATTTCAAAACTCTTGAGAATCTAACTTAACACGTTGTTATCTGCTTTTTCTATTTATTATCCATAACTAGTTACCTAATCTAACAAAAGTTGAAGCCTTCAGACCCAAATAATTAATATTGGACACGAAAGAAGGAAATTTTTAATAATTTAGAATACATTTAGTATCCATGTTTCTCTAGCTATCAACCACTGAGGGAACACCAGAGAGTGAGAAGTTGCAAGCGCGTATCATATTGCACTACTTTGGCTTTTAAGCAGAGTATGATGTTTGAATCGAGGACCATTTGTTTCCAAACTACCTAGTTTGATCAAATCAGTGCTTTTCACATTCAAAAACGTTGAATGAGCGTGCAACATGTCTGGGTTGATTTTTGCGCCGCGACAATGTAGTATTTGATTCAATGCCCCAAATTCTACAAAGCAATGGTTCATTCCTAGTTATTTGGCAAAGCATCAATATGTTGACTACTTCTAAATCATCATCGTCGCTATCATCATCATTACTTTTATCAATGATGAAGATTTTTATGATGACAGCAATGGAGATGATTTAATGTCTCAACAGATTTGATGTTTTACAATATAAATTAATAGAGAACAAACAATTGTTTTGAAGAATTTGGGGCAATAAACCAAGTTCTATGTTTTAAAGAGCGATATAGATGAAGCATGAGATGGATGCAATTCGAAAATCATGTATGATCTAAGTTGTATTTAAATATTACTTAATTTTGGACTATTATTTTCTAAGTCAGTTTAAATGAATGCATGTTCAATGAAGGGAGTGAAACAAACAATCTACATACATTATAATAAACTCAACAACAACATATATATCAATAAAACAACAACAACATACCTTTTCCTGAAAAAGTTCATGGGATAATCTGAAGTTGATCTACTTTTTGTCGCGAGGAAGAAAAAGTACAATGCATATAAAACTTCCAAAAATGATTCATACTTCTTCTACTATTTCTCCATAGCAAAACAAAACATTTATGAACCACACCCATAATATGAGTTAACCTATTTTGGAAATATAAACTAGCATTAAATTATAATATAACAAGCAACAACAAAGTATTAGGGAAGTAAATCATGCCACAAAAAAAGGCATGTTAACATAAATAAGCAGTACACTGTAAAATAAAAACCACAACATAACTACCATTAACATTGTAACATAATAAGCAACAACAACCAACAGTACATTGTTAACCCCAAAAGGAAGTAAATCATGCAACGACAAAAAGCAAAATGTTAACAACAACTAACAACAACTACCCATAACAAATATAAAAAAATTCAACAACAACAACTAACAACAAATCATGTAAAACATAACAAAGTCTTCAATCTTCATGCCTAGTTGAACTCGTGCAATTCTCAAGGTCTTCATCAGATTCAGAGTTAGTTATATTCAGATTCATAAGGTCATTCACAATAGCTTCTACCTTCTTCATCTTTTCAGGGTTAAGATTCCTGAAATGAATCTTCTTATTTCCCGTTCCATCAGAAGGTACAACAACATACAACAACAAAAACATAAACTATCGAACAAGGAAGAAGTAGAATACCTTTATATATGAAGCGAGAGCTAATGACGAAGAAGAGATAAAATGGGTGCTAGGGTTTCTCTGTGATAGATACGGTGATATTGTCAAGAAGCGAGATCTAATTCCCTATATATATAAATATGTAAACAATTTCACCATGTTTGTATTAAAAAACCGTGATAAATGTAATGAATTTCACAATGGTTCTCACTATCAACCGTGGTGATAGGTATTTCAAGTTAATTTATATATTATAGTTATAAGCACAACATCAATTGCAAAGAAAAAGTATGAAATTGTTGGATCTGAGATTCGAACTGTGTCACTTCATAAATGTATAATCACGATTTATTAGTTTGACTGTAATGCAATGTATTTTGTAAATATAAATAAAAAATCGCATCCGCAATTGAGGTATTACCATGGTTAACAAACAGACCGTTGAAGTTTAGTATGACGAAAGGTCTATTTTGTAGTAGTTATGATCCACGTAAGCCTCATATGGATGCTATAGAGAGGATATTAATATATTTGAAATCCACTCCAACTAAAGGAATATTGTTCTCAAAACAATGGTCACTTGCGGGTAGAAGGCGAAGGTGGCGAGAAACACAAAAAAAAGGGGTTTGAATTGGGTTTCTAAAACAAAAGGTTTTCAAAACCAAGTCAATCAAACAATAACACGAACAAGAAAATTAACAAAGTTATTTTTATACTGGTTTGCTGATAAGGAAGATACCTCCAGTCCACCCTACCAAGGTGATTTTTCCTTCTCAACAAGGACTTAATCCACTATAATCGAAACTGATTACAGACACCATAAATACAAACCGTGTTTGTCTTCTTGAGTCTATTTGACTAAAACCTAGTCACTCAAGGAAACTACTCAAACAACTTTGAGATTTACAAGTTTGTGTTTACAAGTATTGAATCTAAGAAAGCATATTAAAACAAGTTAAATACAATGAATATCTTCACACGATAACGAGCAAAAACTCTTGTGTGTTATAAAAACTATACACACAAAATAATATGAAGTTCAACAAAAGTGTGTGTATGAGCGTAATTTTAGTGTAGTGAATTAGAAGCTTCTTCCATTCTTCCAAGCCTCCTTTATATAGGAAGTTGAAATATCAGTTGGAGGGTAGAATTGGAATAGAAAATTGCAGTTGTCTCTTTGTGCAACGGTTTACATATAGGAGAAAAAATGGTACAATAGTGGAAGGAAGGGTGCTCTTGTACTGTGTAATACTTTTCTGATGTAAAAAACCTTTTGATCTTATCTTCTAATCTTCAGAGAGTTCTGACGAAATGATATTGAAGCATGCTTAGAATGATTAAGAGACTAGTTGACAAAATCTTCAGAACCTCGGTCTTCAAAGTCTTGACACAGTTCCTCAGAATTTGGTCTTCAGAGTCTTCAGATCTTGTTCTTCATAAGCTTCAGAACTTGAGCGGAGAATCTTGAAGGCTGACAATCCTCCAGAGACTATTCAATCAGAGTCATATTCATAAGCTTTAGCACAAACAATCATCAAAACCGTTGTCTAAGAGCTTTCTAGAACTCAACAACCTCTTGTAGAGCACTTGTATCTCTTCAGAGTCAGAGTGTGTTGATTCCAGAATTTGATGACGTCATACGTCAGTTCTTCAGAGTCAGAACATGTTAGCAAAAGCTACACACTAGATAAAAACCATTAGTGTAGAAAATTATTCTCTAAGAAACATTGCATTATTATCATTAAAACTAAAGGCCAGATGCATAACCAAATATTTGTAGGATCAAGCGCTTACCACTGCGCTAAAAGCAATTGCTGTTAGTGAGGGTGCAACTTTATTTCCTTATAGTATGAGCCCTCAGGGGCTGCACCTAAAGCGAGGTTTGTAAGCTCCCTCTAAGCGCCATGGGTTGGGATGTTAAGCCCATTCGAATCCCTAAGGGTGACGCTGGATTTATTTATCCAACAATCTCCCCCCCAGTGTCAACCGGGGGGATTCGAATCCATGACCAAACTCTGATACCACTTGTAGGATCAAGCGCTTACCACTGCGCTAAAAGCAATTGCTGTTAGTGAGGGTGCAACTTTATTTCCTTATAGTATGAGCCCTAAGGGGCTGCACCTAAAGCGAGGTTTTTAAGCTCCCTCTAAGCGCCATGGGTTGGGATGTTAAGCCCATTCATATTGTGGCAAGTTATTTTCATGGAAATTATAATTATAATGATGATGTAATATATATTGCTTCCGTATAGATATACTAAATAAAAAGGAAGCAATTATGAATGATTTATCTATTATGAAAGACATTAATTAGTGTTTATTTATCTATTTTACAACCGATTAATTAGTGTTTATTTATCTATATTGAAAGCTTTTATTTTTCTTTTAAAAACAGTTGAATAACCATCGACAGTTATATTGGTACCCACTTCCATACCGTAAAATCAGCACAAGGAGTAATGGATTTTAAAGATGAAAACAGTGACATGCAAAATACACACATTGTTTTCATATAGAGATATGCATCAGTATCATGAAAAGTTACACAATGTTTATTCCTAAAACTCAAGTATATATGTTATGGTCTTCACTACCTGCATTTCAGCATATTCACGCTCTTAAAAATGAAATAGAGACATAATCAGTTTGCAAATAAAAAAGAGTATACAATTCTTACAAATGAAATAGAGACATAATCAATTTGCAAATTAAAATTAAATGATAAAATATAATAATTATGAATTTCTGAAGTTGAAAAATCACTTTGTATACATGGTAAAAATCCTAATAACCATAGAAATATGCCTCCGGATGAAAAAAAAAAGAGATAAAAAAACTAGTTACTTGATCCTCCAATCGAAAGAAGGCTTTCCTGGTAAAGTCCGGTATAACAACAATAATCTTCTCCTTTAATCCCAAGCTCCTCAATTATTTGGGTGCTCAAATCAACATAGGCTAGCTCATCATCTATTTTTCTAAAGAAAATGTATCCCTTCTTCCCAAATCCAATTGGGGGCCAGTCAATGGAAGGCATGGGGCCATAAATAAATAGTTTGATCCATGATTCTTTCACACCGAGTTCACCCAGAATAGATATGTGAAAAATATTATTCTTGTCATGATTTGTGATAAAAGCAATTGATCCATTTAACCCCGTCAAGTATCCATCATCCAAATCAGATCTTTCATCAATGGGCGTTGTAAAGAACACCTCATGACTCATGTCAAATGACATCATAAATATTTGATCATGTTTACCCTTAACCAACCAATGACATGCACCATTCATGTACAATTCCTCCCCATTAAATGGGTTACCAACACACCATTGAGCCATATCATCCATGTGGAGTATCTTCAAGAATTATTTCTTAGACTATATATCTCAAAAAAGGAGAAATACATTATACCTTGTGGTGGAGGAGAATCAGGATCATAGTCATTACAACTTGAGCTATCAAATGTTACATATTGAATCACCTTAAAGTCATCTCTTACTTGGTCATAACCAAACCCATGAAAGTCATGAAACACGCCAAGGCGAGGGTGTTTTGGTACAAGCTCATCGGGGCTAGGAGGAATGACAACGAATTCTTCAATAGCTGGGTTCCACAATACATATTTGACCTTATTAGAACCTCCCCTTACATTCTTTGTCCCGATACCAAAAACACCGCTAACACTTGTTTTTCCCAAAATATTAAGATAAAAGTCATCCTCTTGAAATGGAGGTGGCAAAGTTAATTTGATTCTACTATCGAGCAAATGCAATTCAGGATGGTAACGATCAACACAATCACGTTTAAATATGAGGAGATATGTACGATGACCCTCGGAATTGCTATGAGATATGAAATGGTTGCGGAACATATTGATGAAATGAGAATTTTCAAATAAAATGGACCATGATTTGCGTACGCAACCAAAACGCTTCAATGATTTAACGGGAGTTTCGAAAGAACATGGAAGGCAACATCATCGTCAATATACTTTCTGCTAACCTTTGAATCAGACCACTTGTTGAACGGCAGTGATAGCTTCTGCTGATAATCCATGAACGAGTTGAACGGTGATGATTTCTTATGTTGATAATCCCTGGTCGAGTTTAACGGCGGTGATTACTTCTACAAATAATCTGTGGTCAAGTTGAACCACGGTGATTGCTTCTGCAAATAATCCATGGTCGAGTCGAACGGTGGTGATAGCTTCGGCTGATTCCGCTTACAAAGAGAGGAAATTTCTTCAATTCATCGATACCGCTGTTGCTTGTGTTTTCTTCTTGGTTTATATTATAATATATATATATATATTATATATATATTTTATATATATATATATATAATATATAATATATATATATATATATATATAATTAAATTACTCAAATGACCTATTTTTTCAAAAATTCTCAAAAGCCAATTTTTTTAGTAATTTGCTTTTGAATACAATTATTTTTATGTTTAATGATTCTATGAATACAACAACTCTTTTTTTGAAAATTTGGAGCCCGGTTAATTTAACTTTTAAATATTATTATTATAATGAAATAAAATTTTATGGAAAAATAATTAAAAAAAATTCATAAAAGATTTAAATGTAAATTAAGTTCAAATAGTTTTTAAAATGCTAATTTAAATATTTTCTTATTTATTAAAACTTATTTTGGATTTTAATATTTTTTTAAAATTATTTAATTTTGAAGTCATTTCAAATCATTTTTCATAAATATCATTTTTGAGATACAATTTTTAGTCTAAATTGTAATTACGATTATATTTTAATTTTTAATAACGTATGTCTATATATAATATATCAAAACTAGTCTTTAAATTTAGAAAAAATAAATATAAATAAAATTTATAATATTTTGAAAATCAATTTTATAAAATTTATTTTTGAAAATACAAAAAATAAAAATAATTAGAGCTAAAACAGACCCTTCATTTGATTTAGATTTTGTGAAAAATCATTCTAAAATGTAAATCAAACTGAATATTATTCATTGATTCTGATTTTTTATCTTTAAATTTAAATTAAATGAATTAATGTTCAAACTAAATAAACTCATTGTACCTCTATTATAGTAAGTATATATTTAAATTAATTTTGGTAAAAACAAATCAAACAACCTGATTATAAAAATTATTTTTAAGGAAAAAGAGCAAATGTTTTTTAATAAAAGATAATGAGTTTAGTGGATGTCCACGGTCTATATATATTTTATAAAATTAATTTTTTAATTGTAATTTTTAATATAAACTTTTGCCTTAAGAACACAAGTTAGCATTAATTTTTTTATATATAATCTCTCAATAAAAAATCACTAATCTATTAAATTATTTAATTTTGTTATAAATAATAACATAATTTGATGAGATCCGCACCTTGTCATTGAATAATGGTATAAAATTATTTTTTATTATGAGTAATTATATATATATATTAGAATTATTTTTTAGAATTTCCAGTGATATGTAGGAAATTTTGAAATTGGCGGTAATTAACTAATTTTTTGCTTCTTTTTTTTTCATTTTGCAGTGAAGTCTAAGGGAAAAGACCACACCATTGCAGGCATGCCCACAGATAGAGAGACATCCCAGACTAGGGCTGCTGAGGCAGAGTCTTTTCATTTACGGGTTAGACGAGTAGTTTTAACCGGTTCACATTGGAAATGGTTGGCTGAGTAGGGGCAGATATGTGCACCCCGTAGCACCCGATAACGAGAGAAGTGGTGTCATTCAGAAGCTGGAACTCTATTGGAGGTGTAACACCACTGAAGTACACTTCTTCCTTAATCAAAAATTGACGAAGGGGCATTTTGAGATGTTTTTCTCAACAATAAATGACCTTTATTTATACAACTTTAAATTCATTCTTGACCACACAAAACGGTCAGTATAATCACAGTCGTCCAAAACTGTCTTCAAAATCGTAACCGTTGGAAATCTTATAAAATTGCACTAATGGAAATTTCATATTGGTTGAAATTTTCGGTATAACATAATACTTTTTAAAAATACCTGTAAAATTTCAAGCGTACCGATTTTTTTTGAAAATTCTAGCATTAATTCATACCCGAAATTCTGAATACACTACTAGTTAATTGTACCAGAATTTTGAAATTACTTTCGAAAATTTTGTATGCAAATTTAATTCAAATTTTGAGCATGGGAACTTTTAAAATTATGAAATTAAGTGGGATTCCAGGTATAAAAGAGTGGATGACATGTTAAATCCTCCTTCCTTTGTCATAAAGGTAAGGCATAACTGCCCATTAACTCTACAACATTGACCAAAACGAGCGTATATAAATACTTCTCGCCTAAAAAAAATGGGACTCTAAATCATCATACATATCTTTTAAAACCCTAAAGACTATCACATTCACAACAACCATAATACACGACTGACATAACAATCTGATTGCTATCAAGCATCGTCAGTCACTAGTGTAGCGGTAAAATTTTTGAGTTTAAGTTATTGATTAACTTAACACATAAAGCAAGAGTCGTCATCGCACATTTATTATTTCCAATAGAAAAAGGGAAAAAGTACGAACAAAACCCAAAGAAAATTAAAATAAAAAACTAATAAAAAGAGATAAGGGTCTGAGGGTTAGTTATGCAAAGCGAATGTATGAGCATCCTAAACATCTATGGTACTCCATGGGAACATCTTTGAAAATAATCACATTTTAGTTTTTAAAAAGGTGTTGTTTGAAAAATATTGGAGGGATGGGAAAAGAAATAGTTTTCTTAATTTTTGTGTTTGCCAAGACATTTGAAGTCTCATGCCTACGTACCAACAAAGTGTAATGGAGGATCAAAACCTCATAGTTCATGGTAAAAGTAACAAAGATGTTTGTTTTCATTCATTTTACTGAAAAGATATTTTGTCATTTTAATGAGAATACTCAACTAGTCATCCACAAGTATGAGAACTTTGCATCAACATGAGAAGAGCTCTAACTTGGATAGAGATCCATAAGTATGCCAATAACTCTCTTAGATGGAAAAGAATTATCGTCAATACTATGGGGATAGGAGAATTATATCTCAACTATGGAAATGACTCATGTCTAAACATCAAAGTTTTAAAATGAAAAGTGCACAAATGGGCACAAAATAATTTGAATTAGTTATACATTTTCTTAAGTATTTTGAAATTGGTTTGAACATGCTTAAGATGGATTAACTTTTATTAGAAAAAATGTATTGAAAATCACTTGACAAAGGTCAAGGTTTATTAAGAAAGTGGTTAAAGTTTGAAAACAAGTAGATTTTGAAAAGAGGGAGAATATTTGAAAATTAAAGAAAGATGGGAGAAGAAGAGACTACCCTAGAGCATAAAATAAAATCTAAGGAGGAAATATCTAACCAAGAAATAACAAGCTTTATGACATAAGTCAAGCAGGAATTCCCTCCTTTGGATTAAGCCTCAAGCAAGTCAAATAAGCAAAGAATAATTAATGTATCATATGAAATCAAAATAACCAAGTCAAGTCTTCACAGAGAAATCCAAAGTCAAAGGTATCAGGTGAATCCCAAGGTCTCACATCACAATCTCCCAAAGCAAAGGTCAAATTCCTAACTCTAAGTCCATAACTCCATAACAATTCTAAGGATAGTAACCTCTAGTCCATAAAATCAAGAGAACCAATTTTTTTAGGGGTTTTCATTTTTATTAGTGTCTTCAAGAGAAAAGGAAGTCCAAATCAATAAAGGAAAAAGAGCATAAACATAAACAAAGGTCCAAGTGGACAAAGGGCGTATATGATATGGGCTAAAAAAAAGCATAAAGTAAATAGCAAGAAATAAAGAGCATAAGATAAATGACTTTAAAGTAAAGTTAAAAGGTTAGTAAATGATATTAGTAATCAAAAGGGAATTGCAATTGGTCATTTTTTGGAGAACACTTAACCATCCACTCACAAGCATGAAAACATGGGCCTTTATATCATATATTAGAAGGACTCTAACTTGGATAAAATCAACAAGTATCCCCCTAGCTCTGATAAATGAAAACGAAGCAATATTTTCACACAATAGCTTAAAGAGTATGAGACTTACAATCTCAATGATCCGCTGTCGCGCGCGGATCAAAAACGAGTATTTTTGACAAAACGTAGTTAACGACAAATTGACTCGGATTATCGTTCTCACAAGGATTCTTGAATGAATTAACCAATGATAGTAACGATTAATGGGGTTTTGGTTGGTTTAGGATTCAATTAAAAAAAAATAGATTAAAATAAGTGATTATTGAAATAAGTTGTAGCAATAATTTACTGATTCGGTCTTTGCCTATCATCGACTATCGTAATTCCAACCGCAGATTAACTATTCCTATTCGATTATAATATCAACTGACAAGCGCAATTGATAGTATAAGTTGCATGTTCCTATTATCCGAATTAAGCAAACAGGATTAAGTTTCATGAATTAAACAAACATGAATTAAACGGACTCGATAACGAATTAAGCAAACGAAATCGTGACTATAGTTAGGATCACACAATCAATCGGATTAAATCAATATAGCATATGTAAATCGGATTAAGCAAACAAAATACATATATTAATATTGAAAGGAATAAAAAACCTGAATAAGAATTACTAAAATCTCAAGGTATCGAAACCCGAATACAGCAAATTGTTTGGATCGATTAGTTCTTCATGAGAATTCTTGCCAGAGCTTTCAAGTCTTTCGTGAATAGTGATCCTCCTAATGTTATGCGGCTACTAGGTATATGGAAAACAAGGAATTTGGTTTACAACCCAACTTGATCGAAAACATAACCCAAGCCCAAAACTAATGACCCAAAACTTAAATAAAACTAATGCTGCAAATTCAACGAATTTTCTGGCCCTCCTACATTCTGATTCAGCTCTCAACTTATGAACAAAAGTTGTAGATATTTTTCTTAGCTTTCCATCGAATGGTAGCACGTCTCAATCCGATACTCCTAGCTTAAGATATGATTTTTCTCGCAAAAGCTGCTAATGCTGAAAATTAAATACGAAAATTAAATAAGTGCAAAAATAACATAAATTATGAAAACACATTAAAACATAAAAATAATCAAAGCAAATCGAAGAAATGCTTAAGTAAAAACATGGAAGAACGTGCATCAAAATGCACTGATCAAATTCCCCCACACTTGAACTTTTGCACTCCGAGCAAAATGAAAAACAAAACAAAACACAGACACATCAACAATTACTCATTCTAGGCTACAAGTCATCTTCGGTTAAGCTTGCATTGATAGATACTAATCTTGCACACTAAGGTTATCATAGGAACACTAATCCACAATTGTGCAGTCATAAACCTCCTGAATACACAAATCAACTCGAATCATGTTATTATGTTAAAGCCTAACTTACTCATCCTTCTTTTTGCTCTTTTTCATTCAGGCGCAATCACATTAAGCCCGTTATCTCCACACACCCATAGCAAGGCGACCGGTTAGTGACTCTGATCCTTTTTACACGGGATTCTAGTACTTACGTGGCATAACCCTTTGCTTATTCAGTTGTAGCTGCGGGGGATCGGACCGTAATCCGCCCTACCAAGTCCAGCACTAGAAACCGCTGAACCAACTGACAACGAGTCTTATTTTCAATTTTTTTGAAGGTTCTACATCTGTTGGGTTAAGTGACCGGGTGAGGGTCACCAAACATAGAAGGTGCATTCCCTTTTCTTTTTCTTTTTTTTCTTTTTCAAAACACTCACTTATATCATCGGCTTCCCTGCGTAGAGTGTGTGTGAGATGGTGCTGACTGCTGAAATAAACTACTCAAGAGCTGTCAGAGGATGAGAATTTAAGGCTAAAACATAATAAGAATTCGAATCAATTTCCATATGCAGGAGACTTACGGTGTTAAAACAATACCGATCTTGTTAATTTTTCCCAAGTCTTCGCAAACTCGACTCAAAGTAACCTATACCCTAAAACTTTCAAGAAGATGCATTTTTTTTAAGAAAGAAAACAAAAACCAAACAAAACAAAGAACAAAAAAAAAGAAAATAAAGTATTCCCTCCCCCACACTTAAAATATGCAATGTCCTCAATGAAAGAAACAAACATAAAATAAGAGAGAGAAGAGAGAGGAAAGAACACACCCGAGTAATCAAGGAGGATAGGTGATCACATAAGCAGTCTTTCCCAAAGAGATAAATTCTACATTTTCTTCTTCCAAAGTGGGGCTGTCATGGAATAGCTTTGGGTAATGTCCATTGAACTTGAAATTTTTATTAGTATCTTCACCTCTTATTCCAGGATCAAAGAATCTTCTAAAAGTAAAAGTGTCAAATGGACACGTGAAGGTGATCTGATCTGGAATGTCAGCCAATGTCCAACCAAATGCCTTTTTATGCTTCCTTAAAACCTGCAAAAGCTTATTTTCTTGATCGAAATCAAGGTTAGAAGAAATTATAGCCGGTAGTTTTTCATTCATCTCTAAATAAGCATATTTCATATTTTCAGGAAGTTGCTTCAGCTCGAGGGAAGGTGGCTGCTCAATAGAAGGAATGTTTGGGGCAGCCGGGATGTCAAGAGATTTATCTACATGAACAACTTTATTTGCAACCTCATCTGCAGTAAGAATATCAACTTGCAAGGCAACCTCAATTTCAGCACAAACAGAGCAAATTTTAGTTTCAGTACAAATATCACAAGAATAAACATCATCAAAACCAGACAATGATGGAAAATCAGATGCAAACAAATCACTACAAGTATCATCAACAATTTCAGAAATCAAATCTATTTGAAAAACAGAATGTTCTTCCAAGGGTTGTTGGTTTGATCCTTGAGCTTGCTGCATGGCATTCACCAAAGTGGCAAGCTGCCCAATCTGTGTTTGCAAAGTCTTTAAAGTAGAATCTACTTGTTGTTGAAACTAGAGATTATTTGCAGCCATTTGTTTGACAATATCTTCTAGTGAAGGTCCAGAAGGTGCAGAGCACACAACCTCAAATTCCTCCAGATGCTCATGTGGATCATCACCTGCAAGACCACTAAACCTTGGAAATAGGTGTATTAAACTAGATTTCAATTCAAAAGGAACCGAAACATCAGAATATTCAATACAAAGGTCATTATAATTAACATCAGGAGCAGCAAACTGCCTTAACGTTCTTTGGTCATCCATGTAATAAAAAAAACACAGAAATACCAACTATGTCCGAAATAGACAAAAACAAATAGAAAGAAGAAAAAAGATTAAAATAAATTCAGAAAAATACAAAAGCACCAAACTTAATCTAATGACGTGAAATAAAAAATTTGAGATTTGTTTTGGATTTTTCGACACTATGAAAACAGTAAAAAATCAATTAAAAATAGAAAAACAAGGATTTGGCAAATTTGACGTCAGAATCCCTTACTCTAAGAGTAAGAGAGTATTGATTGCACGATTTTTCTGCTTCCAGTAGGTAAAAAACTTATACAATCAAACACAAATTTTCCAAAAACCCGTTTTTTCTGACTCTAGACGCAACTCCGAACGCGAAACTGTAGAAAAATTCGGAAAAATAATAGGAAATTGCAGAACAAAAAAACACACAATAATTAAAACTAAACTATTGGCTAATTCGACAAGAATCCCAGGCAACGACGCCAATTTGATCCGTTGTCGCGCGCAGATCAAAAACGAGTATTTTTGACAAAACGTAGTTAACGACAAATTGACTCGGATTATCGTTCTCACAAGGATTCTTGAATGAATTAACCAATGATAGTAACGATTAATGGGGTTTTGATTGGTTTAGGATTCAATTAAAAAAAATTGATTAAAATAAGTGATTATTGAAATAAGCTGTAGCAACAATTTACTGATTCGGTCTTTGCGTATCATCGACTATCGAAATTCCAACCGCAGATTAACTATTCCTATTTGATTATAATATCAACTAACAAGCGCAATTGATAGTATAAGTTGTATGTTCCTATTATCCGAATTAAGCAAATGGGATTAAGTTTCATGAATTAAACGGACTCGATAACGAATTAAGCAAACGAAATCGTGACTATAGTTAGGATCACACAATCAATCGGATTAAATCAATATAGCATATGTAAATCGGATTAAGCAAACAAAATACATATATTAATATTGAAAGGAATAAAATATCTGAATAAGAATTACTAAAATCTCAAGGTATCGAAACCCGAATACAACAAATTGTTTGGATCGATTAGTTCTTCATGAGAATTCTTGCCAATGCTTTCAAGTCTTTCGTGAATAGCGATCCTGCTAATGTTATGCGGCTGCTAGGTATATGGAAAACAAGGAATTTGGTTTACAACCCAACTGGATCGAAAACATAACCCAAGCCCAAAACTAATGACCCAAAACTTAAATAAAACTAATGCTGCAACTTCAACGAATTTTCTGGCTCTGCTACATTCTGATTCAGCTCTCGACTTATGAACAAAAGTTGTAGAGATTTTTCTTAGCTTTCCATCGACTGGTAGCACGTCTCTATCCGATACTCCTAGCTCAAGATATGATTTTTCTCACGAAAGCTGCTAATGCTGAAAATTAAATACGAAAATTAAATAAGTGCAAAAATAACATAAATTATGAAAACACATTAAAACATAAAAATAATCAAAGCAAACCGAAGAAATGCTTAAGTAAAAACATGGAAGAACATGCATCAAAATGCACTGATCACCCAATTATGAAAATGACTTACTTTCGAGACATATTTAGCTCTATGTTAAGCAATCATAATTGGACCTATGTAGAAGTTACAACTATCTAAGGTCGGTCAATAATAATTTTTGTGTTAATACATGCTATAGAAATGATATGTAAATCATTCTCCTAAACATATGCCACATAAAAAGAAAAAAATAGAAATGATCAAGCACAAGGCTAGGAGGATGGTCCATTACTTCAATTCATACTTATATAATGAATAAAATCAGTGATATGATTTGTCCCTTCTAAGTTAGGTGATCCTCATCCGGTCATTTAGCCCAACGGTACGAACTCTTAAAAATTCAGTTGATACTTAAGCAAAATTTGCTAAGTTAGTGCGAAAAAATTGAAAAAGAGATCATAGTCACTAACAGGTTCACCTGCCTTGAATGTGTATGGATAACAGACTTAATGTGATTGCGCTAGAATGAAAAAGAGGTTGAAAAAATAACAAAGAATATATATATTTATTTTTTCTTGAGATCATACACTTATTTGCATCGGCTTCTATAAGACCTCAATTTTGACCCTAAGATCCCTCATGCTATCTCATCATATGCATTGACATTGGGATCACACCTTTGCATTCTCCTTACCCCTCATTCATTGGGTTTGCATTTGGAGAGTTTACCAAGCACTTTTGATTTTATCATTCTTTGTTCATTATTAACTAACCAAAATACCAAAAATATGTCAATGTATAGTTTGTTACTTTTGTAGGTAGTGTGCGTGTTCACCCATGCTCTATCAAGCTCACATCTAGGGTTTGAGACCCTTAATTCAAGGAGTTCAATCAATAAATGGTTCACATTGACTCTAGACATCATATATGGATCCCCGTGATCTTCACATGTCATTTTGATCAAGAATTCACCAAGAGTTTGCGATTGTTTGCCTTGGAAAGCCTAATTCATCTGGGTATCTTATGTGACTTCTTCAACAAGTTTCTTCAACAATTGATCAAATATTTCAAGGGATACTTCACATCACATCATCCTACACATATATGATCCTCCATGAGTTCCAAAAGTCAAGAGAATGTCAACCTAGAAAGATGGTTCATCTAAAGCTATGCCACATAAAAAGAAAAAAATAGAAATGATCAAGTAAAAAGGCTAGGAGGATGGTCCATTACTTCAATTCATACTTATTTTAATACCCTAATTTTGACCCTAAGATCCCTCATGACATCATGTTATTGCACAAGTGCATTGCCTCAAGGGTCATAACATGTTTGGCTCCTTAACCCTAGGGTTGGGACTTGTTTGAGTGTTTTGAGACCACGAAGCATGCTTGTATTATATATTATTGCTTTTCTTATTTGATTAATAACCAAAAGCACAAAAATATGTCACTAACTCTTTTTGTTTTGAAGCTCAAGTGATCATGTGCTCCACAATGCTCCTAGGAGGTTCCTAAGCCCAATGCAATGGCTAGATGAAGATGAGGAAGAAGCATGACAATGGTCCACAAATTTCCTAATCATCATATATGTCTCCCAAGTATATGAATTTTCCAATTTGATCAAGATAACCCAAAGGGCTTGAAGATTGTTTCCCAAGGAAACCCTAATTCCACTGTGCTTTGATTGTGCCTTGCCCATGAAGCAATCTGAACCTCTGATCAAATTTAATCAAATTAAGTTCTTTCATTCACCATTTTATGCATATATGAGCCTATTTTAGGTCTCTCAATCATTTATTCATCAAGATTGGAGGTTTGACTTCGAAAAGTTGACCAGTCAAGTCATCTGACTAAGCTGAGGTTCAGTGAGCTATACGATTTGATTTGTTTGTCAAATGAAGATGACCCCAAGAGAAAAAATGTTCCTAAGAACCATATTAACAACTTTCATGTTCATAAAAAAATCCATTTTAAGCTTGGAATGTCATCATTAATTTCAAAATATTATAGGTCATTTTGACTGAAACCCTAATTTTGGGTCAACTTACCAAGGGCATAACTTCCTTAATTTTTATGATTTAGAGGTGAGACCAAAGTAATTGAAAATATAGAGATGTATACTTCAAATGTTATGTTGGAAAAAATTTCATAATCCTAAAATAAATACATGTGATAATGAAAAACATTATAGGTCATCTTGGACCTAATTCATTGAATTTGAAAAAGTACCCAACTTCAAATGCTCATAACTTTGTCATAGAAAATCCAAATGATGCAAACTTTGAGTCTAAATTAACTAACTTGAAAATATCTACAACTTTAAAGATGGCAATTGTTTCATTTGAATCTTGTATCATGAGCACAGAGGGGCTTGATTAAGCTTACTTTTGGGTGACTTTTTCAAAATGATTTGAATATGTTTTACACTTGAATTTTCTAGGCCAGTTTTGATCAATTTGCACATGCCAAATGATTTTTTGCCCAACATGACTTTTGTTCCTTATTTCAAGTGCTTTCCAACCATTATTCATAATAGTTCTTGGGGTCTACCATTTGGGAGATTCGAATTTCTTTTCATTATGTGCATTTTTGATATTTTATGATTAAACTTGGTATGCAAGCATTTCCCACTTCATGTGCACGTCCAAATGCCTTCTATGTGAACTCAGCAAGTTGCTTCAGCCATCCATGGGCCTTCCACCCGTCCACAAAGGCCCATGCACTCAAATTTTTAATTCTCATGCACACGAGCAAAGTGTGAACTCAGCCATATTCAACTATAAATAAACACCTCATGAGATTCATTTCACAACCTTTTGGGAGATCCCATATGCTGCTGCATAAAACCATAACCCTCACCAAAGGAATCACTCATAATTTTTCAAATTTTCGAGCTTGAAATTCAGCAACATTAGCTGAGTTTTAAAGTCGGATTCCTTAGCCAATCATCTTCCATACATCCAGGGATCAAAGAGGAGCAAAGATCTTGGAGAATTCGTGGCCAGAAGTTCATCAATTCAAAGGTATAAACTCAAACTTTTTGGATCTGAAACTCCTAATTCAATGTAGCTTTCTTGTGCTTTGTGGTTCTCTGAAGTCCTCATACTTGAGGCAAGCTTTTGATGCATTCGATTTGCCATTTCATGAACAATCTGTGTGGACACCATGATTTTCTCCTTCATCTTTCTCTTAATATAGGAACATTGAAAGAAATCCATTGGTACAGTGATGATCTACATCACATGAGCTTCATTTCCATATCCTTGTTTCATATTTTTGTTAAGATTTGTTTTCTGCAACTTTTGGCCGGAGTTTGTGAGTCTGGCCGGAGAAGATGGTGGTTTCCACCACCACCACCACCACCACCACGTGTGCATGCTTATGACCATTGGATCTCCCTTCCACGATCTAATCTCACGCGTCCGTTTCAATTACTTTATTTAATTCGTTTTGTGGCGCGTTTGATTGAAGCCTACCGTGTATCCTCAGATATAGACCATGCATTAGTGCCACGTCAATTAATGAAGTGGATCTAATGGCTCTACATTTTTCCCTTATTTCATTTTTCTTTTTATTTTTTGTTAATTCATTTAATTTTCATTAATTCATTAAAAATTCATTTGAAGTCAGAAAAATTTGAGACCAATTCAGAGAAATTATATGCTAGTTTCACCAAGACGGGATGAAATTAGTCAACAAAGTCTCACTAGGGTTCCTCTTCCAAAACATCTTTTTCTAACACGTCAACGCCACTAAATTCTTTTGTTTCTCTTTCTTTAGGGAATTGGTTGTCATGAGTGTCTGGATATTTTTTAACATGATGTTCTTCAATTGCACACGTGACGAACTTTGCTTCAACATTTCAACATTTTTTTCTTCATTTTGATCTTTTTCTTCTTGGGCTTCATTGTCATTATCCTTAGTTGCTTCTTTTATGAGCCCATCAATGATATGATACTCTTTCACCTCATCAATAATATGATACTCTTTCACCTCCTCAATTTCCTAAACTTAGGACACTATTGGCTGACATCATCAGAAATGACACTTGGTGTAGGTCTCTCCTTACTAAACTTTTATAACTTTTTAGATGGATTGGACGCTTCACGGTGAAGATGCAGTATATCACAACACTTATTTTTTTAATATTTTTTATTTTAAAACGTGGCATGATGTTTTGATTTAATTTTCGGAATGTTCTAATCATTGAGACGATTAATTTTCTAACATAGTGTTAGAATAAAACAAAAAAAAATGAATTTTTATTTAATTCCCATCATTAGAGTGTCCAAACTTTAGTATGTTTAAGTGTTGATTTGCATCATTGTGATTTAACATAACACATTTCAATTATACTGAGAGAAATATGTATATAAAATGTATGTGAGTAATGCGGGTAGCTAGAGATTAAAATAAAGAAAGAGGTAAAGTTATTGGTACATATGCATATGAAAATAATTGAAATGTCTGAATATAAAAGTAATAAGAAAACAAGGGTGGTGGTTCCATTGTATGTTGTCTACCTTTGTTGTACAAGTGGTTTATTTCGCACTTGCCTCAGACGCTTGCCTTCAAGGAGAACAAGGGATGTCTACGGTGGTCCACGAGACTTATGTCTCTCACTAATGATGATATATCTTGGTATAATTGTGTTTATGATGGCATTAAGATTATTGACTCTTGTGGTGAGTTCTCCAATGTACCTCTTCTTGGTACATGTGCCTAACAATTTTATTATACATGGTTTATGGCCTTCCAACCACTTGGATCCTCAACCAGAAAGTTGCAGGACCAGAGACAATCAGGGACAAATTTTGAATATGAAAACGGTGATGAGTTTGTTTGTTTATCGTTAATTTTGTTTTATATTACATGTATCAATAACATGAACCTTTATTTATTTTTGACAGATTCCAGAAGATTTACAAAGTAAGCTGAAGAAATCATGGACAAGTTCAATAGGAGATAATGAAATGTTTTGGAAATATGAATGGTCGAAGCATGGAACATGTTACTACGATGGGAAGAAGCATAGGAAATTTACATACTTCAATACAACATACAACTTTTGGAGTGGATTTAACCTTTTTAATACACTCAAGGCAGAAGGGATTGTCCCTGTTATAGGAGGCAAGCAGTACACTACAGAGGCTGTAACAAAATCCATCAAAAAAACATGGGGATGAGGCTAGTGCCACTATTGGAGGAGAAGGAGATGACAAAGATATTTTTGAAGACTTTGAGCTCTTTCTATTATGAGCGTATGATTGCTAGTGCTCCCTCAGACTTTACCAAAATGGTAAATATAGGGATGAGGCTAGAAGAGGGAGTCCGTGAAGGACGTCTGTCCCGTGTGTCGCATCGCGCGAAAAACCGGCGGGAAAAGAAAGAAACAACAGAGCCGCCACCGTGCGTTATTTATCCCAAAAGAGGGAAAGGAAACGCTCGAAGTAAACCTAGGAAAGAACATGGTCTCGCGACCAAAGAGGATGGGTTCGGGAGTCGGTTATGCGAAGGGAAGGTGTTAGGCACCCTACGCATCCGTAGTACTCTACGGGATCCACGCACAAAAGAAAGGAAAATGGTTGCTAAACACTGCTCAAACACACACACACAACTGGCTGAAAGAATAGAAAGAGACTGACTGAAACTGACTCGGCAGGATGTCGCATCCTGGGCCTACTTAGTCTATCAGGCATAGACATCAGAGTCGAAGTAGTTCGGACTGGGGAGACGACACATGCTCGCTAGGATGTCGCATCCTATGCATACGTATCTTCTCGGACGAGAGAAGAATCAGAGCATTCGTAGCTCGGCTGACACGCACACAAACAAAACGAAACAACAGGCAAACGTGGAGCCTGAATGCCAATCGTTGGACTTACATCAGCATCCGAACCTAAAACACACGCAAAGAGGCAAACATGGAGCCTGAATGCCAATCATTGGACTTACATCAGCATCCGAACCTAAAACACACGCAAAGAGGCAAACATGGAGCCCAAATGCCAATCATTGGACTTACATTGACATCCGAACCTAAACGCACAACAGATAGATAGGGAGTCTGGGACTCAGCCTACAACTGTCAAACAAACACAAAAGAAAAGAAAAGGCGCCCGGAGAGATCAGCTCAATCTCCTGCCTACATACTTCATCTGGTATGAAGATCAGGGCGATGTAGTTCCCCTACGCAGGGACAAGGATCTAGCCTAACCAGATAACAGAGGGAGACACAACTCTAAGGAGACTACGACTCGAGCCTAGATGTTGTCATGCAAAGTCAACCCTAAGTTAAGGTTTCTAGCTAAATGGCACACGGGCCAACCTATCCTAGACACGGCTTGCACAGGAAGCAAGGGTCTCGATTGCAACTAGGGCAAGAGAAAGGGGAGGTCTCAATCGCAACGAGGGCGAGAGAAAGGAAGAGATCTCAATCACACAGGGGTGAGAGAAAAGAGATCAGATTGTTAGTGGTTAGTCAAACTCGGCAAGACATCGCGTCTCGTGCCTACGTATCTCATCTGAACATGAGAATCAGAGTTGCCGTAGTTCGGCCAAACAACTCTAAGTATGGCTCACACAAGGGTTAAGCCACACAACCTACCTTGCACAAGGGCAAGCACAAACTAAAGCCTAAAGAAGCAAACAAAACAATCACAAACACATACAGCATAAGATAAACACACCAACAAGGGGGCTCAAACATCAAAGGTTAGGCACTAGGGCCAACTGGAATGGGGTAAGTGTTGCTCTTAACCTTGCCATTGAGAGGCTAAGGTGAAGCAGATGAAAGGAGATGAGGGGTGTGCCTCATTGCTTCTATCCCTAATCAGGGAGAGCATCAAATAATAGAAAGTGGGGGAGTTCAGAAAGATGGAACTCTTTCCCCATTATTGACTCGATAGATCTTGGGTTTTTATCTCGATGCTTCAACCATGTAATGGGAGCAGAGAGAGGACACACTGAATAGTGGGGGATAGATTGCTTATCCCTACCTTCCACCAATTGCCTCAAATGAGGACTTTTCCTGCTTGGGACAATTTTAAACAAACACAGGCATTGCCTCTTAAGGAGGACTTCAGACAGTTTGCCCGGTCAAATAACAGACCGGGTCTCCAGACTACATGAAGAAAGGAAGGTTTATACCTCAAAAGCAAATGCTAAAATAGCAAAGCAAGCAAGTTCAGAGAACTTAAGCAACTAAAGTACCTGAAAAAATCAAACTTATTAGTAAACAAGTCAAAAGTTTAAATCAAAAGAAATGGCAAACAGTCAACACAGGGGGTCAACTGAGCAAAGCATAAGACTCAAGTTATGAGTCAAACCATCTGCAAAACAAAAGGTTAGCAACATGATGTACATAACCAAACTCAATCAAAACTGAGTGATCTTTTGAAGCATTGGCTTAACCTGAAACAGATGAACTCAACTGTAAGCTAAAAGACCACTAGGACTAGCCTAGGGTCAAGCATGAAAGAAATAGTCAAGGCAGCAAGGAAAAGTCAACTCAAAGTCAAAGTCAAACATTTGGGAAGCTAACACATTTGGGCCCACATTCAAATCATGCATTATGATCATTTCATGGACATTTAAAGTCAACACATGGCAATGGGAAGCACACAAAAGTCAACAGAATGACTTGCATCAAAAGTCAACTCAAGCAATCCCAAAAATTATGAAAATAATCACATTCAATCCTAACATCTAACATGGTATACATGTAAAATTTCATGGCATTTGGATGAGAGGAAGGCAGCCAATTAAAATCATGAAGTCAAACCAAGTTCAAGCAAGCATAGTGAAAGTCAACAAGCATGGGTCAACTTCAAAAAATCATATCAATTTGAAAACAGAAGATAAATGAATGAGGTTAACACCAATGCAAAGCTTGAGATGTCTAGTTTTCACATATGAAATTTCATGGTCATACAATAAGATTTGAGAATTTCACAAAGGATTTGGCAAGGCATAGCACAAAAAATCAACAAATGACCAAGCATGGAAGAAAATTCACAATCAAATGGAAAACAGCAAGATTAATTCCAAGAAAATTCATACATCAATTAGACATACAAGGGATCATTCATGCAAAATTTCAAGTGATTTGGATAAGAGGAAGCATGTGAACAAAATTAGGGAAAATGCATGATCATGGTATAGCAACAATTGTAACACATAACTTCAGAAAATCATAACTCTCAATCCACAAATGATAAATGCACAAACTTTATATGGAAATGAAGGTCAATGTGTCTAGTTTCATCACAAAAAATTTCAGGCTCAAAGGATATGACATGAGTATTTCACAATTGAAATGGCACAGTGTATCATTTATGCACACATGTTGGGAAAATAATTACCATAAAAAATCCAACCACTGAAAAATTCATTAAAAATTACAATTAAAAACTAGCCTTAAGCATGAACATGATGGAAAAAAAATCAGAATTTTTGGATTAAAATTGAAGGAGAAATTAATTGGTGAAGTTTGATGATTAATTGGGCAAAACATGAACAAAAGCATGAGCTAGATGGTCAACACAAGTCAACAGAATGGCATTTGAGTAAATATTCTTTTCATTAATCAAAACGCCCCGTTTTGAAGGGACACGGGAAATGTTCCCATTGGCTGTTGCCAATGGAACAGTGAACTTGGCCAATAGCATACGAGATTCTGGGCTCTCATGTACATGAACTAGGGTTTGGCAATGGTTCATGGATTCAACAACCTCAAACATCATGGTTCGACCAACACAACAGCATATCATCATCACTCAAATAGGCACGACTCATGAACAGCAAATATCACGCATCATCAGCCAACACCAACATAGTATAATCATGAGATTTTCTGGAAATGATATGGTTTAAACACATCATTATGGCATTCATGTATTCATCAATCATCATCAATTAAAATCCCAACAAACCAATAACCAAACAAACAGCAAGTGGATTTTATGAGCAAGTTTGAAGTTTTCCATCAGCAAGGCATATGCAGCAGCAACATCATTTTCGGCAATCAAAATTCGATCCAAACATTATTCAAAAGCATGGCATGGGAATGTTCTCATAACAATCAGACAACAGCATGTAATACATAACATATGGTTTTCCATGGGCAGCCTTAGGGTTTTCTGTAAAAAAACAGCAGCAGGGTTCATTCAAGCAATCAACATTGTGAACCAAACTAAACCAAGCGCACAACAGCATAGCATAATTAGTATGGCAGCTTATATTCATCATCATCACAACAAAATTCGACCACCAAACAAAAGCAAAGCAAATGATAATGGTTCATGCAAATAACAGACAACAGCAGCCAACATGAATCTTGGAAATGGCTAAAATTTATGTGCTTGGCTGTGGCAGCAGCATGGTCATGGCAGCACATGTTTATCAACAAAACTCAAACCTAGTTCATCTAAGCAATCAACAACAGCATACACATTGTCATTGAAAACTCATCATTAATTGACAAAATAAACAGCAAGGTATATGGCATTTGTTCTTGAAGCAGGTTCAACAATCGATCAAAAACAAACAACAAATGAACAGCAACATGCTAACATAATAATCAAAGCAACAATCAAATGGCCACAACCAAACACAAATCATTGATTTTCCGGACATATTTAAAACAGCAGCAGGGCATGCTCATTATCCAACTTCAAAACAATCATTCAAAAACCAACAGATCAAACAGCAAGGCATTCACAGCTTTCAACACAAATCACATGGTTTTTCTGAGCAAGTTCATGAGGTTCCAAAGTAGCAGTATATGTTCAACATTATCATAACACAAAACTCGAGTAAGCAATCACAACAGCAGGGTATAGAAATGCTTCATGCAACATCTAGGGTTTGGCACTTACAGCAACATTCAGTATTCAACATTCATAGTTCATCATTTAAATCATCAACCCATGAACAAACATTATCAACCAATACTCACGGCCATGAAGTATCACTATTAAGCAGCATTAATCAATCAACAAAACAAATCATCAACCATGAGAAAAATCTGGGCATATTAAGATAGCAAACAGCAGCAGGGTTTTACTAGCATGGCACTAATGTTCATCATTAATCATCAACCAAAACTTATGACCAACCAAAACAGAAACAGGACCATCAATAATCATGACCTATGAAACACTATTAACATGTACACCAACTAACAACAACCCAAGCATAATCATGAGTGCATGTACTGGGCAAAGTAGGGTTTCAAAACAGTAGCAGGGCTTTCATCATCACTATGCAGCTCGAATTTTCAAAACAAACAGCATGACCAAACAAGCACATCAATAGAATCAATATGCAACCTACAACACGAATGTGCTATCCCTTTTCCTTAAATCACCCTATACAAGCCAAATCGATGGAAAACCTAATTGTGTATGAGAATGAAAGTTCAAATTTCTCCATCATGAGAGCACCACTTCGAATGAAATAAAATGCATGGAAACTAGCATACAAGGACCCACATAACACATGGCATGGATTGGAGAATGGAGGTAATGGAAAACTTACTTGTTTTTGAAGCAAGTTGATGGAACAGTGGTGGGTTGATGGATATAGCTCGAAACAGGTAGTCACACAGCTTCCAAAGGTTGAATGCTTGCAGAAAATTAGCTCAAGAATACCTAGCCTGGTCCAACTCGATATCTGCCATTAACAATGTTCTTGAAGATGCAGAGCTAGGGAAAGTGTTTCAGTTGAGAAATGATGATGAGAATGTGCTCAAGATGTTGTCTAGATAATGAAGGAAACAAGAGGGACTCGTGTGCTTTGATGGTTTGAACAGAAAAATCCCAACCGTGCCAAATGCAAGAAGGAGAGTATCTCAATTTTTCTGTGTGGAGGCTGCAAAAACTAGGGTTGGTTTCTGCAGAAAATCCTCTTTATATGACCTGTTTAGCATTGGTTTAGGAAGTACTAAACTTGTTTTGCTTGAATGAGTGTAATTGCCAACTTGCTAATTTTGGACAAAATGGAAAATGGGGGTATGTTTGTGGTCGAGTGGGCTGGGCATAGGCTGCTAGCAGACATTTGCAAAGGCTGTTTCTACTCTGTACTAGAATGCTGTACTTGCCTTGCATTTGTATAGCTATTTGCACCATTTGCCTAATTATGCACTTTTGGTCCAAAATGTGGTACAATGGTGGTATGACCATGAATTCAAACTTGGAACATGTCTCAAATATGGTTTAAAACAATTCCCAATTGGCCAAATCAAGAAAAAGTCAAAAACTCAAAAAGTCAAAGTTTGGTCAAACTTTGAATTTAAATGAAAAGGTCCAAAAAAATGCCATTTTGATTGGCAAGGTTTTAGGCCATGAAATTTATATTTTTGGAAAGAGGATGAAAAATGTGGTTTGTAGGAAAAAACCCCACCAAATTTGGCCTTATGGTTTGGGAGATATGGCCCTTTGAAGTTCACAAATTGATGAAAATGATTTGATCATATCTTGACAACCACACATGGGATTTGAGAGTTCTTGGACTTTTTGAAAATGGGAGAACAAGATCTTCAACTTTCATGTTGGGCAAAAATTCATTTGGAGCTTGTATCATGATGTAAGTTTAAGATCAAGAAGTTTCCATTTTTGGCAGTTGAAATTATGGGTCCACTTGCTATTTCTGGAAAATTTTCTGATTGGCTTGATTTTCTTCCATGATGAGGTTTGACATGATAGATGAGGCTTATTAGGACATGAATAAACTCCCTCAAACCATTTCCATCCACCAAATCCAAAGAATCAATCACAGTTGACCAACTTTGACTTTCTAGGGTTTTGGACTTGACTGTGCACTTCTGATGAATTCCAAACCCTAGTCCCTTGAGACCTTGACTTCAAATGATGTCCCAAGACATATGAACTCTTGATTATTGACCATGGTGCCCAAATTCCACAAGAATGGCCACTATCTACTGTTTTGATTGACTGTTGACTGTTTAGGGTTTTTGATTGTCTGTACATTGACTGCTGACCTCTGAGCCTTCCACCCTTGACTTGAACACCTCAAAAAGACCTCCAAGTCATGTGAACTTGTTGGGCAAACCCTAGGGCTTTTGCTCCTTGAGAAACAACTTTGCTTGGTTGGTTGACTGACCTCCTGATCAATTTGACCTAATTCCTGCTTGCTTGCTCTTGAGGCAGCTGAGGACAATGCAAATGCTATGCAATGGATTATGTTATGCAATGACCTAACTTGAAATGATATGTACAATGATAGGTGCAAATTTGAGGTGCTACAGCTGCCCCTATTCAATCAGCTGGGAACCCGAACGGATGATAGCGATTGCTGTCAGACTTTCAGGGTAAACAGAGATTGAATACAAAAGAACCGTAGAAATTTGCACCGACTGGATGAAATATAGGAGAACCACGTCATTTACCGATGACAACTGCATGACAGCTTCAGAAAAGCGAAACCATTTACCGATGGTTGAAGAAACTGGAACTTCAATATTTACAGATATTGACTTCAGCACGATCATTTACCGATGGCTGGAAACTGGAGACCTGATATTTACCGATATCAACTTCAGCACGACCATTTACCGATGGCGGCTGGGGAAAACAAATTTCTGAAAAACAAAACCATTTACCGATGGTTAAAACTTTGATATTTACCGATATCAACTTCAGCAAAACCATTTACCGATGGCTGCTGGGAAACAATGATGTTGAAAGGAAGCGAGACCATTTACCGATGGTGGCTTCAAAGCAAACTTGATATTTACCGATACCAAGGCCATTTACCGATGGCATGCTGCAACTGGGAATTCGATATTTACCGATATCGAAGAAAACTGGGCCATTTACCGATGGCGTCTCCGCTTGGGGAGTGAACAAAATCTTTAGTGATGCCAGACAAGGCGTTTACCGACGACCTCTGGGGATTTTGATTTTATTAACAAGAGAACAAAGAAATGACCAGACATTTACCGACGACTGGGGTGAGACACGATGTTTACCGACATCGAAAGATGATGTTTACCGACATCAAAAAGAATGACCAGACATTTACCGATGACTGGGATGAGACACGATGTCTACCGACATCGAAAGATGATGTTTACCGACATCAAAAGAAATGACCAGACATTTACCGATGACTGGGATGAGAAAATTATTGGTGAGACAGACAAATATTTGCAACTGAAAAACAGATAGGACATTTACAGATGACTCTACTGGGAATTTTTTGTTGGGGATTATCGGACATTTACCGATGACTGAGGGAAAGATTCGATGTTTACCGACACCGAAGCAATGGTGTTTACCGACACCAAAAAATGACCAGACATTTACCGATGACTGGGTGAGACTCGATGTTTACCGACACCGAAACAATGGCGTTTACCGACACCAAAAAAGACGACCATACATTTACCGATGACTGGGTGGAACTCGATGTTTACCGACATCGAAACAATGGTGTTTACCGACACCAAAAAGAATGAGAAACACACGCGGGTGCTGATATGATACTTACTGATATCACAAGAATAGAATCTGGGATATGTTGAAGCAAGGCTGATCACTTGCGGGGGTCTCACTGGGGAGAAACAAATTTCTATCACCATCGGGTGAGGAAATAAACCTCTGTCACCATCGGGTGAGGAAATAAACCTCTGTGGGGATAATCAAATTCTGAATGCTGTCGAAGCAACTGTAGCAGACTGGGTGCTGATGTTGGACAAAAATGATCCGCCTCTGCCGGGGGATACGGTCTGATGTGGTTTCGAACACATGAATGCATATGTTTGAATTTTTTTACGGCGCAATGCTCCATATGGGATGGAAATGCTACGCAATTTTGAGGATGCAATGATTACTATATGTAATGCAATATGATAAGAACTCTGCGGGGAGAGATACAAAGGACGACGGTGCTGGGGAATCTTCAAGACAAATCCACTGGGGAAAAACAAATGCTAGGGAGCCAATAATACAACTTCACCAGGGGAAGATAAGGCAGCTCGCTGGGGAGAAATGAATCAACTCTGCTAGGGAGAAATACAGGTAATCTGCTGGAGATAGTCCAATGAACCTACAAAAACTTCCGCTTTGGGAAATAACCGCTCTGCTGCGGAAATAATCATTCCGCTGGGGAAGATAAACCAAGAGACTCTCTGGGGATAAGGCCCACACAAACCTCAGATACAATAAACTCTGCCTTGGGGAATAACTTGTTACTTCGCTGGGGACGACCCACATAATTCACGAGTAAAAACAACTCAGCTGGGGATGCGGATATCGATCTGCCACGATAACTCACCCAATCCTCTGGTAGGATAAACTCTGCTGGAGAGGTAACTGCTTCGCTGGGGAAGACTTAAACAAAACATAGATCAGGATAATGATTCTGTCTGGGGAAAGCACTGCTGGAGAATGCTCACAGGCGACGACCTTACTGGGGAAAATATTCACAGGTGACGACCCGCAAATCAGAACAACAGATGCCCCAGGGGGTATATGGACAAGATACGCTCAAGTGTCCTCGACATTCAAAAATGATTTTCAAATGTTTTAATCTTTCTGCACGTCATTGTATAGCCTTCATGTTTTTATATGCAATGTTTATCAAAAATCGGACGTTTTTGCAAACAAAACAATAAAAATAAAAACAAAAGAGCAATTTATCTGAATAACGACTTTTATTGATTGGAAGTGCGCCTGAAAAGGCGAGTACATTGGGAAGCAATTCCTAGAAAGAGGTAATTGCGCACAAAAGGAAAATAAACTATCCTAATGGCAATGTGAACACGGCATCCACTGTTTCCCAACTCTGTTATAATTCGTAGATCATCAGTTTCCTCCCAATTCCTTGCTTTCTGAGAAGAATGACTGGACCGATCACATCTGTCGAGATGGTAGCTGACGAAGCATGATAAAGTACAGATGACTCAAAATGTAGTCTTCGCTTTTAATCCCTCTTTTGGCTGGATCGCCCTTTCGGGTTTTCAATCCACCGGGATACCCATTTTTGCCTAAGCCGCCCTTGCGGGTTTTCGACTTACCGGGTGTACAATTTTTTCATTTTATCCCTAACTTTTGCCTGAACCTTTTTTCTGTTTTTGGTTCGCCGGGATGCCCATTTTTGCCTGGACTCTTTTGTTCTTTTTGTCCAGCGGGTCAATTTTACGCGAAGTATTTTTTGACTACATCTGAGTTGACAGGGGAAGGAAAGTCTTCACCGTCCATAGTTGTAAGCATCAAGGCTCCACCGGAGAAGACCTTCTTCACAACATATGGACCTTCGTAGTTAGGAGTCCACTTGCCCCTGTTATCTGCACCGGGAGGAAGGATCCTCTTCAAAACTAGATCGCCAGTTTGAAATGTCCGAGGACGCACTTTCTGATCAAAGGCTCGCTTCATCCTTCTCTGATACAATTGCCCATGGCAAACAGCTGCTAATCGTCTCTCTTCGATAAGGCTTAACTCATTAAACCTTGTACGAATCCACTCGGCTTCGTCCAGTTTGACATCCAATAGTACCCTCAGAGAAGGGATCTCCACTTCAACTGGTAGAACTGCTTCCATACCATACACGAGGGAGTAGGGGGTTGCCCCGGTCGACGTACGTACAGAGGTACGGTATCCATGCAAAGCGAAAGGCAACATCTCGTGCCAATCTTTGTACGTAACGACCATCTTCTGCACAATCTTCTTGATATTCTTGTTAGCTGCCTCTACAGCACCATTCATCTTCGGTCTGTAAGGAGAAGAGTTGTGATGTTCAATCTTGAAATCTCTGCATAAGTCTTTCATCATTTTGTTATTGAGATTCGAACCATTGTCAGTGATGATTCTCTCGGGAACTCCATAACGACAGATGATTTCCTTCTTGATGAACCGGGCAACCACTTGTTTGGTGACGTTGGCATAGGAAGCTGCTTCCACCCATTTGGTGAAGTAATCGATCGCAACCAAGATGAAGCGATGTCCATTAGAAGCAGTTGGCTCTATCCTCCCAATCATGTCAATGCCCCACATGGCAAACGGCCAAGGCGAGTTCATGACATTCAACGGGCTTGGTGGTACATGCACTTTGTCGGCATAGATTTGACACTTATGGCATTTCCGAGCATATTTGAAGCAATCGGATTCCATAGTCATCCAATAATATCCGGCTCTCAGCAATTTCTTCGACATTGCATGACCACCGGCGTGGGTACCAAACGAACCCTCGTGCACTTCTTGCATTAACATGTCTGCTTCGTGTCTATCCACGCATCTGAGCAAGACCATGTCAAAGTTTCTCTTGTACAGCACATCATCCTGATTCAAGTAAAAGCTTCCAGCTAGCCTTCTCAGGGTCTTCTTATCATTCTTCGACGCACCCTCAGGATACTCTTGAGTCTTGAGGAAGTTCTTGATGTCATAATACCACGGCTTATCATCAATAGCATCAACGGACTCGGCTGCAAACACATATGCAGGCCTCTCGAGTCGATTTACCGCAACATGTGGCACATGATTCCACCAATGAACCTTTATCATGGAAGATAAAGTAGCCAATGCATCAGCCATCTGATTCTCGTCCCGGGGGACGTGATACAACTTCACCTTCTTGAAGAACGTCAGTATTCTTCTGGTGTAATCTCTGTACGGAATCAGATGCGGCTGGTTCGTATTCCAATCTCCATTGACCTGATTGATCACCAGAGCAGAATCTCCGAATATGTCGAGTGTTTTGATCCTCAGATCAATGGCTTCTTCTATCCCCATGATACAAGCCTCGTACTCAGCTTCATTGTTGGTGACGTCGAATGTTAATCTGGCAGAGAAAGGTATATGAGCACCTTTGGGATTGATCAACACTGCCCCGACACCATTACCGTTCATATTCACAGCCCCATCAAACATCAATGTCCACTTGTCATCAGGATCAGGTCCTTCCTCAACAAGTGGCTCTTCACAGTCTTTCGTCTTTAGGTACATGATGTCTTCATCAGGGAATTCAAACATCATAGGCTGATAGTCATCGATCGGTTGTTCGGCAAGATAGTCGGACAAAATACTACCTTTGATGGCCTTCTGCGACGTGTACTGAATGTCGTACTCGGTTAAGATCATTTGCCAACGGGCAACACGTCCGGTGAGAGCTGGCTTCTCAAAGATGTATTTCACAGGATCCATCCTAGAAATCAACAGAGTAGTATGGTTCAACATATACTGCCTTAGTCGGCGAGCAGCCCAGGCCAAAGCACAGCAAGTTTTCTCGAGCAGTGAATATCTTGTTTCACAGTCGGTAAACTTTTTGCTCAGGTAGTATATGGCATGCTCTTTTCGACCAGACTCGTCATGCTGACCCAATACACACCCCATCGAAGTCTCGGTGACTGATAGGTACATGATCAGTGGTCTCCCAGGAACCGGAGGAATCAGGATTGGAGGGTTTTGCAAGTATTCTTTGATTTTGTCAAAAGCTTCCTGACAGTCATCATTCCATTTGATCGCCTGATTCTTTCTGAGTAGTTTGAAAATTGGTTCACATGTAGCAGTTAGATGAGATATGAACCTTGCAATGTAGTTCAATCTCCCTAAAAACCCACGGACTTGCTTTTCCGTCTTCGGTTCAGGCATCTCTTGAATAGCTTTGACTTTAGCTGGATCGACCTCAATCCCTTTTTCACTGACAATGAAGCCTAAGAGCTTCCCGGATCTTACCCCAAACGTGCACTTGTTCGGATTCAGCCTCAGTTTGAACTTGACCAGTCTGTCAAACAACTTCTGCAAATTTACCAGGTGCTCCTCTTCCGTCTGCGACTTCGCAATCATATCATCCACGTACACTTCGATTTCGTTGTGCATCATGTCATGAAAGAGAGTCGTCATTGCCCTCTGATAGGTAGCACCGGCATTCTTCAGCCCAAATGGCATAACCTTATAGCAGAACGTGCCCCAAGGTGTAATGAATGTCGTCTTTTCCATGTCCTCTGGCGCCATCTTGATCTGGTTGTAGCCTGAGAAACCGTCCATGAAAGAGAATACTGAGGACTGAGCCGTATTATCCACCAACACATCGATGTGAGGTAATGGGAAATCATCTTTCGGACTCGCCCTGTTCAGATCCCGGTAATCGACACACATTCTGACTTTGCCATCCTTCTTTGGCACTGGAACGATGTTGGCAACCCACGGTGGGTAACTGGTAACAGCCAGGAAACCTGCGTCCCACTGCTTTTGAACCTCTTCTTTGATCTTGACAGCCATATCAGGACTAGTTCTGCGAAGCTTCTGCTTGACCGACGGGCACTCTTCTCGGAGAGGTAACCGATGCACCACGATGTCTGTATCCAGACCCGGCATATCTTGGTATGACCAGGCGAATATTTCCACATATTCTCTCAGCATCTCGATTAGCCTCCTCTTGACAGAGTCTTCTAAAGCAGCCCCAATCTTGATCTCTTTTCTGGCGTCCTCAGTACCCAGATTGACGGCTTCCAACTCTTCCTGGTGAGGTTGGATGACCCTTTCCTCTTGCTTCAGTAGTCTGACCAATTCTGCAGGGAGTTCACAGTCTTCCTCACTCTCCTCTTCAGCTTGGTAGATGGGATTGTTGAAATCATACTGAGCCATAACAGAGTCGTTCACAGTGGGTGCCAAAAGATCACTTCTGCATGTTTAATGTTTTGTTTTTTTAGAAAAAGATTTCAATAAAGTCACAAAAACAAAAACATTGCCATTTTATTTTTTGAAAAAGTGGAAAACCGAAAATAGAAAGACAAAGATCTCAAAATTTGATTGAAAAAACGTCCTTTATTTATAAACATTGAACATGATGTGGCCCTACAATGAACCACTACGCCTTGGGCAGAACGTAGGGTTTTCATGCAAAATGAAAAAACAAAAGAAAATTACTCTGTCAGTAGAGTAACTTGGACCACATCTTCTGCTGTCCAATTGTTGATGACCTCGCCTGGTGCACAAGGGCGGACCCAGACATCCAAATCATAACCACAGCCTTCACCATCAGTAGCAAAGACATCTCCGTGGTTCATCAGCCCAGCGCTGGTGAAGGTGCTCGGACCTGCTTGTACCTGCTCTGCTGCGAGAGGCTCGTACCCAATGCCGAACTTGTCTTCTTTGACTGGCAAGTCAACCATCTTGCCCCAGCCTTCAGCCCTACCGGAGTCAACAACTTCCTTGGCCTGCTTGTACGACGAAATTGAAGCGCCAGGCTTCCTCTGCTCAGCACAAGCTACCCCTTCAAGTGCCACGGTCTCAAACGCCTGGCACAAGGTTTCGTGGATCTCGCCATCCACCTCAACATACTTGAAAGAGGAAAGATGACTCACCAGAATCTCCTCTTCACCGCAGACGGTCACAATCTGACCGTTCCAGACATATTTGAGCTTCTGATGGAGAGTCGACGAGACTGCCCCAGCGGCGTGAATCCAAGGACGCCCCAACAAACAGCTATAAGCAGGCTGAATGTCCATCACATAGAAAACAATGTCGAACACCTCCGGACCTATCTTCACTGGCAAAGTGACTTCACCAAACACAGACCGTTTGGATCCGTCGAATGCACGCACAATCAGGTCACTGGGAGTGAGCACGACTCCCTCAACATCGATTTTCTTTAATATTTGCTTCGGAAGGACATTCAGGGACGACCCGGTGTCCACTAGCACATGAGATAGTACAGCACCTTTGCACTCCATAGTGATGTGCAAGGCTTTGTTGTGATTACGACCCTCAGGCGTTAGGTCTAGGTCAGTGAAACCTACACCATGCCTGGTACTCACATTTGCTAGAACACCTTCCAGCTGGTTGACAGATATCTCTTGCGGGACGTATGCCATATTCAGCATTTTCAACAGAGCGTCCCGATGTGCCTCAGAACACATCAGCAAGGAGAGTATCGAGATTTTCGACGGAGTTTGGTTGAGTTGATCAACAATCTTGTAATCACTCTTTTTGATGATCTTCATGAACTCCTCAACATCTTTCTGAAAAGAACCCTCAGCCTCCTTCTGAGCCGGTTCTTCGTCAACCACTGCCTGTTTGCCCTTAGCTCTTGCGGATGACTCAGCAGCAGCATCCCTCACAGGCTGAGGCGCAAACAGTCGTCCACTCCTTGTGAAGCCTCCCTGTCCTCCAACATTGTCCACCACCGGACTTGCAACAGCAGGGATCCTCACAGGAGCACTGATCGTAACCGGTGCTTGCACAGCTGGCCTTGTCTGATTACCAGCCCTCCTATCCCGACGATAGGCGTTGTCATAACTCCAGGGCACAGCCCTACTATTTCCAACTTGTCCCCTGCCGGACGCCACAATAGTAGTAGGTGCTCTGATGGTTACCGGAGCAGAAATGGTAACCGGAGTATTGCTGGTGGTGGGCGTACTGACAGCCCCACGTCCTCTTCCTTCAGCCGGTTTATAAAAAATGGTGACAGTAGACACTGCCCCATTATCTCTGGTAGCACGGCTAAACTGTAGACAGCCTTCGTCCATTAACCTCTGAACACCAGTCTTCAGCTGGTCACAACCATCCATGGCCTCTGAACAGCCCAAACAACCTTCTGAACAACCTGGGTCAACACCCCCCTTTAACAATCGGCCCTTGACGACCAACAGAGACGTCTGAACATCTTCGACATTCACTATCAGGTCTTCAGCTTCCCCATCTTCAATGTTATTAACCCTATGCCCCCCATGTTGCGGCATAGGATTGTTTACCACATTCGGAACCGGAGAGAAGTTGATTGTCTTGGAATCAATCAGATCCTGAACCTTGTGCTGAAACGCCCGACATCTTTCAGTATGGTGGCCTGGTGCCCCAGAGTGAAAGTCGCATCTTACATTTGCATCGTAACCGGGTGGCAGTACGGTAGGAGTAGCCATCGTACGCAACTCTACAAACCCTAACCGGAGTAGTTCGGGTAGTAGCTCTGCGTACGACATAGGCAAAGGATCAAATCTTCTATCAGGATTCAACCTCTGTCTCTGCTGAAAAGGACGTTGCTGCTGTTGCTGCTGTTGTTGAGGTCGTTGCGGTTGTTGTGGTTGTTGTTGAACTCTTTGTTGTTGTTGTGGACGCGGTTGAGGTGCAGGAATGGTCACTGCAGCGATTGGACGATACTGGTCCCTGTTGTTGTTGGTTCTGTAAGCACCCCCTCTGTGCTGTACAGCGTTGGTTTCTCCTTCTCTACGGCGAGGTGCCCCAGAGAAGGGTTTCTTTGATGACGATGAGGAACCAGTATCGTGGATCCTCCCAGCCTTGATCAGGCTCTCAGTTCTTTCGCCGCAGATTACGACGTCAGAAAAGCTTCCGAATGGGCAGCTTCCCATCCGATCCATATAGACACCTTGTAGAGTGCTAATGAACATGTCAGTCAACTCCCTTTCCAGCATAGGGGGTTGAACTCTCGCAGCTAGTTCGCGCCATCTCTGGGCGTACTCTTTGAAACTTTCATTGTTCTTCTGACATAAGCTTTGTAACTGAGTTCTGGTTGGAGCCATATCCATGTTGTGCTTGTACTGCCTGAGGAAGGCCTCACCCAGGTCTCTCCAGCACCGAATTGAATCCCGCTTCAATTCCATGTACCAATCCAAGGATGCCCCAGATAGACTATCCTGGAAGAAATACATCCACATCTTCTCATCGTCTGTGTATGCAGATATCTTTCTGTAATACGCCTGCACGTGGGTGCGAGGGCAGGAGGTACCATTGTATTTGTCGAATGACGGCGCCTTGAATTTGTGCGGGATTCTAAGTCCTTCAACCAATCCCATGTTCGTAACGTCAAAACCGAGGGAGTTTTGACATTCCATTGCTCTGATCTTCTCAGCAAGGGCCTCAACTTTGCGATCTCTCGCATCATTTCTTCCCAAGATATTGTCGTCTTCACTGAGCATAGTAAACAAATCCTCTTGTCTGTCAACAATTGGAATTCTGTTACGGACCGGAGCATGGATGACTCTGGGACTAACAACATCCGGAGCAATCGGTTGACCGTTGACTCGGATACCCCTCAACTCTTCTCCTACAGCGTAGTCGTTGACGGGAATAGCAGCGGCAGGGACTTCAGGAACTGGGTTTCCTTCTTGCAGAGGTTGGTTGGGTGGTGGCAATGTAGCTTCTTGCCTTTGGACCATTGCTCGGAGCTCTTCTTGGCCTTGCGCGACCCCTTGCATCATGTGAATGAACTGGGCCATGCTAGCCCTCATCTCTGCCAACTCGGCTTGAACCTGATCCATGTTGCGTTGATGGTTGAGCCTCGTTGAGTAGCGGTGTTGTCTTGAATCAGCTATCCTGCCTGAACACAGGAACCCACAGTGAGAAGACTGCACAAGAACACCTGTTATGCAAATGATATGATTATGATGTCTAATGATATGCATGATGCACATGAGATGCTCATTTCTCAGGCATTCAAGGAGCCTGACTCATCTTGAAAAAGATGGCAACCTGCAGCAACAAGAAAGAGATAAACAGAATACAGGGAAAAATGAGAGCAACAGAGAAAATCAACAGCCTTATATATAAATAAGGGTACAAAAGAAGTCATACAACTGAATGTTCGAAACAGAGTACAAAGAAAGAGAATCCCATCCAACAAGCCTGGAGGTGATTCTCAACAAAAGATCCAACAGGGATGGATTACAAACAAATGAACCCCATCCAACAAGTCTGGAGGTGATTCAGCAACAAAATACAAATCAAAGATGCAGTCTAAGGCAGACGGTCTTCAGGGATGAGGGTCTTCAGGTAATGACACTGGTCTATCAACAGTGAGCATTCTGAACAATCTGGTAGCGGAGTGATCTTCTCTTTCAACTGTCTCCTCAGCTCCGAGACTTCTCCTCCAAGATACTCCTCCGACTTCTGTCTCCACTCCATCTCCTTCTTCAACTGATTGTCTTTGTCTTTGAGTTGCTTCTCCAAGTCTCTGATTTTCTTCTGGTAGTTGACTTCTGCTCTTTGTAATCTCAGACATTCCCTATGTTCTGCATCCATCAGGGATTCCATCTCCTCATATGATCTCTTCTTCCCCCTTGCTCTACTAGCATCCTCTCCTTGCACTTCCCTGAGTTGATGGGCCAAATGCAGCTTATCAGCCTGAGCTTTGTACAACTCCATCTGAGTGTCTTGCTCCTTCTCCCTCAGACGTCGACTCTCCATCAGGGCTTGCTTATAGTGTTCGGCAGACACACTATCAGCAAGGATCAAGGGTGGTTGCTCCTGCAACGACTCCATCCTATCGTAGGGTAGCAGCAAAGTTTCCACTCTCTTCTTTACCCAATCGGTGTAATCGGGCATGGCTATGGCAAACTTCTTCCCCAAGATAGATCCATCCTTTACTCCAACTGATTTCCAGGCCTTCCCTATCTGCTCCAGCCTAACAGGGTCATCCTTCTTCTCAAAATATACACTCTCAACTATCTCAGCTTCGAGCGGTCTTCTACTCATAACAAACCCTAACTGGCGAAGGGAGAGAACTGGGTTGTAATTGATGCAACCCTTGGTCCCTATGAGTGGCACGCCCCGGAATTCACCACAACTCAAGATAACATCTTTCACGTCCATCCGGTACGACTGCCACCTGATGTCGTAGGAAGTGAGTGACATGACCCTCTGAGTCCACTTCAGAGTGCTCTGGGTATCCACAAATGGTCCACTGGCTGGCAGAAAAGACATGAACCACTTGAATAGAAGAGGTAAGCAACACCTGATGGCTCCACCCTTACCATGCCTACTGTGGATGGCATAGTAAGTATCTGCTAAGAGGGTAGGGACTGGATTCCCTCTGATGAAAATGCTGATGGCAGCATAGTCAATGAAGTTCGGCATACTAGGAAATAGGATGATCCCATAGATCATGGCAGCTAGCTGTGCGTGAAAAACTTCCCAATTCCCCTTCTCTGCTTCATCTCTGGCTACCCTCAACAGAAATTTCAACGGCAGACCAACAACTTCCCCACAGGGCTTCCAATTCTTACCAACCTCCTCAACACTCAACCGGAGAGCTCTGGCAATCAATCTGAAGTCGACCTCCTTTGGGACGTCCAAGAAGGGAGTCTGATGCTGTACTGGGATACTCAACAGGATAGAATACTCCTCGAGAGTAGGTGCTAGCTGATAATCCTGGAAAGTGAAGCATCTGAGCTCTGGATCATAAAACTGTAGTAATGTCTGCAGAGGCACTGGATCCACTACCGTCTTCAGCACTGTCAGGATGTCTCCATACCGCCCAACAAAACTCTTCAATCGGTCGTCTGTCACGAGACTACCCAACTCAACTAGCGGAGTCAACGGCTCACGGTGGAAACTGTAGGAACAGGTCTTCCGCTTCAACTCGGGAACTGTTGCCATCTCTATCAGTAGACAAGCTCGGGAATGTACCTGAGAAATGATATGCATGCAGAGATTAGTTTTTTTTCTTCTTCTTTTTTTTTTCTTTCTTTTTTTTTTCTCAATATTTTTTCGATTTTTTTTTTTTTTCAATGCGTTTCTTTTGAAAAATAAATATGCTATGATGCACATGATGCAGACTGGACTGGCTGATTGTGCGATCTCTGACTAGGTCGGAGCTTCAGTCGGGATCAGAACGTAAATCCAACTTAGGGTCAAACTGATCACACTGTCTGAACATAAAGTCACCATCAGAACCAAAGTCACCAACGGTACCTGTTATGAATAACCCTTCCCCACTCACGGGTGTAGTCTAGGCCAGGGTAAAGCTGAGAGAAACGCAGCATAAATAACCTTTCGCGGAAATACTATCATATACACACCGGAAGTATGTAACGACAGTACCCCACCAGGGTCTGAACTGCTCGTGATATCAATGTTCCGCTAAGTGGCGCCATACCACCCGCTTCCCATGAATCACTCTATTCCTAATCATCCTAGATTTTCACTCATGGTCTGGGTATTGGACCTTTTACCTCAACTGACTCCCCCCCCACAGAGAAAAACAAACAGCCAGCCAGTAATGAATAATGAATATGAAATGCAAACATCAATGCACACAATCAATGCAAACAATAAATGTACATATATACAATGAATGCAATAAAATACAACAAGCAGAAAGCAACCAAAACCCTAATCCTAGAGAGCGCTAGGAGAGACTCGCTCAGGGAAGATGGACCAGCATAGGTCAACTTCTCTATATCCCCAGCAGAGTCGCCAGCTGTCGCATCGCGCGAAAAACCGGCGGGAAAAGAAAGAAACAACAGAGCCGCCACCGTGCGTTATTTATCCCAAAAGAGGGAAAGGAAACGCTCGAAGTAAACCTAGGAAAGAACATGGTCTCGCGACCAAAGAGGATGGGTTCGGGAGTCGGTTATGCGAAGGGAAGGTGTTAGGCACCCTACGCATCCGTAGTACTCTACGGGATCCACGCACAAAAGAAAGGAAAATGGTTGCTAAACACTGCTCAAACACACACACACAACTGGCTGAAAGAATAGAAAGAGACTGACTGAAACTGACTCGGCAGGATGTCGCATCCTGGGCCTACTTAGTCTATCAGGCATAGACATCAGAGTCGAAGTAGTTCGGACTGGGGAGACGACACATGCTCGCTAGGATGTCGCATCCTATGCATACGTATCTTCTCGGACGAGAGAAGAATCAGAGCATTCGTAGCTCGGCTGACACGCACACAAACAAAACGAAACAACAGGCAAACGTGGAGCCTGAATGCCAATCGTTGGACTTACATCAGCATCCGAACCTAAAACACACGCAAAGAGGCAAACATGGAGCCTGAATGCCAATCATTGGACTTACATCAGCATCCGAACCTAAAACACACGCAAAGAGGCAAACATGGAGCCCAAATGCCAATCATTGGACTTACATTGACATCCGAACCTAAACGCACAACAGATAGATAGGGAGTCTGGGACTCAGCCTACAACTGTCAAACAAACACAAAAGAAAAGGCGCCCGGAGAGATCAGCTCAATCTCCTGCCTACATACTTCATCTGGTATGAAGATCAGGGCGATGTAGTTCCCCTACGCAGGGACAAGGATCTAGCCTAACCAGATAACAGAGGGAGACACAACTCTAAGGAGACTACGACTCGAGCCTAGATGTTGTCATGCAAAGTCAACCCTAAGTTAAGGTTTCTAGCTAAATGGCACACGGGCCAACCTATCCTAGACACGGCTTGCACAGGAAGCAAGGGTCTCGATTGCAACTAGGGCAAGAGAAAGGGGAGGTCTCAATCGCAACGAGGGCGAGAGAAAGGAAGAGATCTCAATCACACAGGGGTGAGAGAAAAGAGATCAGATTGTTAGTGGTTAGTCAAACTCGGCAAGACATCGCGTCTCGTGCCTACGTATCTCATCTGAACATGAGAATCAGAGTTGCCGTAGTTCGGCCAAACAACTCTAAGTATGGCTCACACAAGGGTTAAGCCACACAACCTACCTTGCACAAGGGCAAGCACAAACTAAAGCCTAAAGAGGCAAACAAAACAATCACAAACACATACAGCATAAGATAAACACACCAACAAGGGGGCTCAAACATCAAAGGTTAGGCACTAGGGCCAACTGGAATGGGGTAAGTGTTGCTCTTAACCTTGCCATTGAGAGGCTAAGGTGAAGCAGATGAAAGGAGATGAGGGGTGTGCCTCATTGCTTCTATCCCTAATCAGGGAGAGCATCAAATAATAGAAAGTGGGGGAGTTCAGAAAGATGGAACTCTTTCCCCATTATTGACTCGATAGATCTTGGGTTTTTATCTCGATGCTTCAACCATGTAATGGGAGCAGAGAGAGGACACACTGAATAGTGGGGGATAGATTGCTTATCCCTACCTTCCACCAATTGCCTCAAATGAGGACTTTTCCTGCTTGGGACAATTTTAAACAAACACAGGCATTGCCTCTTAAGGAGGACTTCAGACAGTTTGCCCGGTCAAATAACAGACCGGGTCTCCAGACTACATGAAGAAAGGAAGGTTTATACCTCAAAAGCAAATGCTAAAATAGCAAAGCAAGCAAGTTCAGAGAACTTAAGCAACTAAAGTACCTGAAAAAATCAAACTTATTAGTAAACAAGTCAAAAGTTTAAATCAAAAGAAATGGCAAACAGTCAACACAGGGGGTCAACTGAGCAAAGCATAAGACTCAAGTTATGAGTCAAACCATCTGCAAAACAAAAGGTTAGCAACATGATGTACATAACCAAACTCAATCAAAACTGAGTGATCTTTTGAAGCATTGGCTTAACCTGAAACAGATGAACTCAACTGTAAGCTAAAAGACCACTAGGACTAGCCTAGGGTCAAGCATGAAAGAAATAGTCAAGGCAGCAAGGAAAAGTCAACTCAAAGTCAAAGTCAAACATTTGGGAAGCTAACACATTTGGGCCCACATTCAAATCATGCATTATGATCATTTCATGGACATTTAAAGTCAACACATGGCAATGGGAAGCACACAAAAGTCAACAGAATGACTTGCATCAAAAGTCAACTCAAGCAATCCCAAAAATTATGAAAATAATCACATTCAATCCTAACATCTAACATGGTATACATGTAAAATTTCATGGCATTTGGATGAGAGGAAGGCAGCCAATTAAAATCATGAAGTCAAACCAAGTTCAAGCAAGCATAGTGAAAGTCAACAAGCATGGGTCAACTTCAAAAAATCATATCAATTTGAAAACAGAAGATAAATGAATGAGGTTAACACCAATGCAAAGCTTGAGATGTCTAGTTTTCACATATGAAATTTCATGGTCATACAATAAGATTTGAGAATTTCACAAAGGATTTGGCAAGGCATAGCACAAAAAATCAACAAATGACCAAGCATGGAAGAAAATTCACAATCAAATGGAAAACAGCAAGATTAATTCCAAGAAAATTCATACATCAATTAGACATACAAGGGATCATTCATGCAAAATTTCAAGTGATTTGGATAAGAGGAAGCATGTGAACAAAATTAGGGAAAATGCATGATCATGGTATAGCAACAATTGTAACACATAACTTCAGAAAATCATAACTCTCAATCCACAAATGATAAATGCACAAACTTTATATGGAAATGAAGGTCAATGTGTCTAGTTTCATCACAAAAAATTTCAGGCTCAAAGGATATGACATGAGTATTTCACAATTGAAATGGCACAGTGTATCATTTATGCACACATGTTGGGAAAATAATTACCATAAAAAATCCAACCACTGAAAAATTCATTAAAAATTACAATTAAAAACTAGCCTTAAGCATGAACATGATGGAAAAAAAATCAGAATTTTTGGATTAAAATTGAAGGAGAAATTAATTGGTGAAGTTTGATGATTAATTGGGCAAAACATGAACAAAAGCATGAGCTAGATGGTCAACACAAGTCAACAGAATGGCATTTGAGTAAATATTCTTTTCATTAATCAAAACGCCCCGTTTTGAAGGGACACGGGAAATGTTCCCATTGGCTGTTGCCAATGGAACAGTGAACTTGGCCAATAGCATACGAGATTCTGGGCTCTCATGTACATGAACTAGGGTTTGGCAATGGTTCATGGATTCAACAACCTCAAACATCATGGTTCGACCAACACAACAGCATATCATCATCACTCAAATAGGCACGACTCATGAACAGCAAATATCACGCATCATCAGCCAACACCAACATAGTATAATCATGAGATTTTCTGGAAATGATATGGTTTAAACACAGCATTATGGCATTCATGTATTCATCAATCATCATCAATTAAAATCCCAACAAACCAATAACCAAACAAACAGCAAGTGGATTTTATGAGCAAGTTTGAAGTTTTCCATCAGCAAGGCATATGCAGCAGCAACATCATTTTCGGCAATCAAAATTCGATCCAAACATTATTCAAAAGCATGGCATGGGAATGTTCTCATAACAATCAGACAACAGCATGTAATACATAACATATGGTTTTCCATGGGCAGCCTTAGGGTTTTCTGTAAAAAAACAGCAGCAGGGTTCATTCAAGCAATCAACATTGTGAACCAAACTAAACCAAGCGCACAACAGCATAGCATAATTAGTATGGCAGCTTATATTCATCATCATCACAACAAAATTCGACCACCAAACAAAAGCAAAGCAAATGATAATGGTTCATGCAAATAACAGACAACAGCAGCCAACATGAATCTTGGAAATGGCTAAAATTTATGTGCTTGGCTGTGGCAGCAGCATGGTCATGGCAGCACATGTTTATCAACAAAACTCAAACCTAGTTCATCTAAGCAATCAACAACAGCATACACATTGTCATTGAAAACTCATCATTAATTGACAAAATAAACAGCAAGGTATATGGCATTTGTTCTTGAAGCAGGTTCAACAATCGATCAAAAACAAACAACAAATGAACAGCAACATGCTAACATAATAATCAAAGCAACAATCAAATGGCCACAACCAAACACAAATCATTGATTTTCCGGACATATTTAAAACAGCAGCAGGGCATGCTCATTATCCAACTTCAAAACAATCATTCAAATACCAACAGATCAAACAGCAAGGCATTCACAGCTTTCAACACAAATCACATGGTTTTTCTGAGCAAGTTCATGAGGTTCCAAAGTAGCAGTATATGTTCAACATTATCATAACACAAAACTCGAGTAAGCAATCACAACAGCAGGGTATAGAAATGCTTCATGCAACATCTAGGGTTTGGCACTTACAGCAACATTCAGTATTCAACATTCATAGTTCATCATTTAAATCATCAACCCATGAACAAACATTATCAACCAATACTCACGGCCATGAAGTATCACTATTAAGCAGCATTAATCAATCAACAAAACAAATCATCAACCATGAGAAAAATCTGGGCATATTAAGATAGCAAACAGCAGCAGGGTTTTACTAGCATGGCACTAATGTTCATCATTAATCATCAACCAAAACTTATGACCAACCAAAACAGAAACAGGACCATCAATAATCATGACCTATGAAACACTATTAACATGTACACCAACTAACAACAACCCAAGCATAATCATGAGTGCATGTACTGGGCAAAGTAGGGTTTCAAAACAGTAGCAGGGCTTTCATCATCACTATGCAGCTCGAATTTTCAAAACAAACAGCATGACCAAACAAGCACATCAATAGAATCAATATGCAACCTACAACACGAATGTGCTATCCCTTTTCCTTAAATCACCCTATACAAGCCAAATCGATGGAAAACCTAATTGTGTATGAGAATGAAAGTTCAAATTTCTCCATCATGAGAGCACCACTTCGAATGAAATAAAATGCATGGAAACTAGCATACAAGGACCCACATAACACATGGCATGGATTGGAGAATGGAGGTAATGGAAAACTTACTTGTTTTTGAAGCAAGTTGATGGAACAGTGGTGGGTTGATGGATATAGCTCGAAACAGGTAGTCACACAGCTTCCAAAGGTTGAATGCTTGCAGAAAATTAGCTCAAGAATACCTAGCCTGGTCCAACTCGATATCTGCCATTAACAATGTTCTTGAAGATGCAGAGCTAGGGAAAGTGTTTCAGTTGAGAAATGATGATGAGAATGTGCTCAAGATGTTGTCTAGATAATGAAGGAAACAAGAGGGACTCGTGTGCTTTGATGGTTTGAACAGAAAAATCCCAACCGTGCCAAATGCAAGAAGGAGAGTATCTCAATTTTTCTGTGTGGAGGCTGCAAAAACTAGGGTTGGTTTCTGCAGAAAATCCTCTTTATATGACCTGTTTAGCATTGGTTTAGGAAGTACTAAACTTGTTTTGCTTGAATGAGTGTAATTGCCAACTTGCTAATTTTGGACAAAATGGAAAATGGGGGTATGTTTGTGGTCGAGTGGGCTGGGCATAGGCTGCTAGCAGACATTTGCAAAGGCTGTTTCTACTCTGTACTAGAATGCTGTACTTGCCTTGCATTTGTATAGCTATTTGCACCATTTGCCTAATTATGCACTTTTGGTCCAAAATGTGGTACAATGGTGGTATGACCATGAATTCAAACTTGGAACATGTCTCAAATATGGTTTAAAACAATTCCCAATTGGCCAAATCAAGAAAAAGTCAAAAACTCAAAAAGTCAAAGTTTGGTCAAACTTTGAATTTAAATGAAAAGGTCCAAAAAAATGCCATTTTGATTGGCAAGGTTTTAGGCCATGAAATTTATATTTTTGGAAAGAGGATGAAAAATGTGGTTTGTAGGAAAAAACCCCACCAAATTTGGCCTTATGGTTTGGGAGATATGGCCCTTTGAAGTTCACAAATTGATGAAAATGATTTGATCATATCTTGACAACCACACATGGGATTTGAGAGTTCTTGGACTTTTTGAAAATGGGAGAACAAGATCTTCAACTTTCATGTTGGGCAAAAATTCATTTGGAGCTTGTATCATGATGTAAGTTTAAGATCAAGAAGTTTCCATTTTTGGCAGTTGAAATTATGGGTCCACTTGCTATTTCTGGAAAATTTTCTGATTGGCTTGATTTTCTTCCATGATGAGGTTTGACATGATAGATGAGGCTTATTAGGACATGAATAAACTCCCTCAAACCATTTCCATCCACCAAATCCAAAGAATCAATCACAGTTGACCAACTTTGACTTTCTAGGGTTTTGGACTTGACTGTGCACTTCTGATGAATTCCAAACCCTAGTCCCTTGAGACCTTGACTTCAAATGATGTCCCAAGACATATGAACTCTTGATTATTGACCATGGTGCCCAAATTCCACAAGAATGGCCACTATCTACTGTTTTGATTGACTGTTGACTGTTTAGGGTTTTTGATTGTCTGTACATTGACTGCTGACCTCTGAGCCTTCCACCCTTGACTTGAACACCTCAAAAAGACCTCCAAGTCATGTGAACTTGTTGGGCAAACCCTAGGGCTTTTGCTCCTTGAGAAACAACTTTGCTTGGTTGGTTGACTGACCTCCTGATCAATTTGACCTAATTCCTGCTTGCTTGCTCTTGAGGCAGCTGAGGACAATGCAAATGCTATGCAATGGATTATGTTATGCAATGACCTAACTTGAAATGATATGTACAATGATAGGTGCAAATTTGAGGTGCTACACCGTGATGATAATTCTTCGACAAAGAAATATGGAGGATTTGCCAGAAAGAAGGAAGGAGAGACTCATGTTGTTTCTTCCCATAGTAAAAGAAGGCCCTCTGTGAGGAGGAAGGAAGTTCTACCAGTCGTCAACCAACACCAGGTGGCTCATATAGCACCTATTTTTAGAGAAGCTCAACAACCAAAAAAACAATCTCGTCATCAACAACAGGCTTACCAGCCCCGTGGCAACAATAACAACAACAACACCAGCAATTATGAGAGGAAAAGGGTGACTTTTGACCCGATGCCTATGACTTACGCTAAACTGTACCCTTCCTTGATTGATAGGAAGTTGGTAACTCCATGTGATCCTCCTATTCTTCCAGCCAATCCTCAATGGTGGTACAAGCCTGAACTTCATTATGTGTATCATTCCGGCGCGCCCGGACATGGTATGGAGAACTGCTTTCCGTTGAAGACGAAGGTACAAGACCTCGTGAGGATTGGGATACTATCCTTTGAGGATATAAGCCCTAATGTTAAGAAGAACCCACTGCTCGAGCATAGGAAGGCGGCTGTCAACGTGGTCCAAGGTTGCCCTGGCAAGTATAAGGTCCTTTATGTGAATGATATAAAGCAGTCCCTAGTGGAAATGCATAGACTATTGGGTGAGTACAGTCAATATGAGCACGATCACGATAGGTGCCATGTGTGTACTGTCAATGAAAGAGGATGCCGCAAGATAAGAAGGGACATCCAAGAGATGCTAGACCAAGGGATGATCGAGATACTTCAAAATCGTGATGAGGATGAAGTTGATGTTATTACCCCTATTATCAATATTCATGATCCTGTTGTCATCAAGTATGATAGCAACAAAAGGAAGGTGGTGCCAAATCTTGTGATAAAGCCAGCGGGCCCTGTCCCATATGTGTCAGATAAAACGGTCCCGTACCGCTACAATGTTGTTATGCTTGAAGATGGGAAGGAGGTGCCGTTTCCCTCAACCTTTGTTGTAAGCATATTCGATGTTAGTGGAGTGACCCGTAGTGGTCGTGTTTTCTCGGCTCAGCCGAAAGCCCACGAAAACGTCGTGAAGAGGGATGTTGTCATCGTGCAGCCCTGGTAGCGACACACATCATAAAGGAGGCAATAACGCAAATAAAGCTTCACAAAAAATACATAGATCAATTCAAAAACATGTATCCACATGAACATGCATAACATAACATAAGATTTGTGACTGCTCATAGAAGTCTGATCCCTAACTATACCAATACAATACGTCATGTCAAAAACACTTATTGGCCTTCCTCAATTAATGACCCGCTAAACAGAGCCTTTTTAACAAAGGACCTCCCCAAACAATTTAACATATCCAGTAAATAGATCATCTCGCATGGTCGTTATCAACTAGTAAGCAGGTGTTCATCTCTCACATCCCCGACTTAGTAACCTATCCAGCACATGGGATACTTTCCATCAATTATTACATATGGTTCTATCAAACAACGATCGGAGGATCATCAGAGTCCTACCCTATTTCCATAACATGATTGGATGATCATAGGCATCGTACGCAAGTTTCACCTGAATGGGATGAAACTGATCAAAGGGGTTCTATCAGAGTTTCATCAAGCAACGATGGTGGATCATCAGAGTCCTACCCGATTCCAATAGGATGATCGGATGATCATAAAAATCATATGCAAGTTTCACTCGGATAGGCGGAAACTAATCAAAGGGGTTCTACGAGGGTTTTATCAAGCAATGATCAGATGATCAGAGAAATCATTTGGATCCTCAGCCAGAATATTGCTGGACCGGAGACAAGCAGGCACAAACTTTGAATACGAAAACGGTGATGGGTTTGTTTGTTTATTGTTAATTTTGTTTTATATTACATGTATCAATAACATGAACTTTTATTTTTTTGACAGATTCCAAAAGATTTACAAACTAAGCTCAAGATATCATGGACAAGTGCAACAGGAGATAATGAAATGTTCTGGAAATATGAATGGTCCAAGCATGGAACATGTTACTACGATGGGAAGAAGCATAGGCAATTTACATACTTCAATACAGCATACAACTTTTGGAATGAATTTAACCTTTTTAATACACTCAAGGCAGAAGGGATTGTCCCTGTTAAAGGAGGCAAGCAGTACACTACCGAGGCTGTAACAAAAGCCATCAAAAAGCACTACACCAAAGACACTGCTACCTTGACTCCTCGATTCATGTGTTCTAATTCTCCACCAAATGAGTTATATGAAGTTATTATGTGTTTGGATCATGACGGAATGGATGCCATCAACTGTACAATGCCTTCATCTTGTGGCAACTTATTTTTATGGAAATTATAATTATAATGATGATGTAATATATATATTTCTTCCGTATAGATATACTGAATAAAAAGGAAGCAACTATGTATTATGAGTGTTTATTTATCTATTATGCAAGAGATTAATTAGTGTATACACATACAGTTCTGCGTAATGCGCTAACATAAACTGCTAATTTTCCAAACTCACCAGGACCTCCTATTAAACAAATAAAAAAACTCATTAAATAGAATAAAAATTGCACGAAAGAACTCATATCAAATACACACAGTTTGTTTCTCAAATTTGAATATTTTGGAAAAGTGAAGAACATGCATGTTACAGACTCTTGTATATTACATATTTCATCACATGTGTGAATCTATCAAGGAAAGTACAAAACACAATAATAAGAATGTTTATTATGCATGGCTTTTTTTTGAACTATTTTATCAGAGTAGGTTGGTTGAGACTCTCGTAAATTTAGGTGTTGATGAAGATATGCAAATCATATATCAAAACATTCTCTCAAGTGTTATGCTAGGGAATATGAACATTATCAAGAAGAAAGATGTGACTCACACCTATCATGCATCAGGATTAGGAATGACATCACTTAATACATTCATGAATACATAAAGTTTGTTAGAGAAGAGACGGGAGTAACACTGACGATGTAGGACATTCCTTAAGCTCCTGAAGGTAGTGTCTACAAGCCTTTAAGAAAGAGGAAACAAATTTCTTATGAATCTGAAAAGGTAGTTCATAAACCACATAAGAAGAATGTTCCACAACTGACAGAGGTTCAGAAGGAGGTTCAATAAGTGTTTTTCACAATTATCTTGATGCCTACCAGGATTAAGAGTGGAGCTACTGGCAATTCTCCTCAGAAAACAACCACTTTTAAACTGCTTGTTAATAAGAAGAAGTTGAGGAAGATGGTGCTACCATTTGTTGATAATGAAGAAGTAGAGGATGAATAACCTTTCCTTAAGAGAACAAAGGTTGTGTATAATGATGCTCAGAACATTCCTGATAACATGAAACTATATCACATTTTTAGACTTGATTTAATTAAATTATATCGTTATTTGATTCAATTTATTTTATATTATTCGATATTACTCGGCATTTTCTTATTATTTATTTCAGGTATCATTATTTAAAGCACATGTGAAAAAGAAAGAAAAGGGGTGCAAAAAGAAGATTTTCTAGAAAAGCAACAAGCTGAAGCACCAAAGCCCAGCCCACGTTTGGAACAAAAAAATTGTTGTCACGACCGCAACAAGCACGTGCCGATCTCCACGTCCTAAGACCTAGTGTTACGACCGTAACACATAGTGTGACGGACGTCACACATTCCACTCCTATATTTTGGGCTTTACGTGCGTGACCGAGTGGACGGTTTCCCATAAATTCTCTCATGCACTCGGAGACGCTTTGAACCATATTGAAGACACATTTTAGGAGATAGTTATCTTGGGAGGTTAATATAAATAAACCTCACAAAAGCCAATTGAAGCGCTCTCTTCTCCGTACAATATTTCCAGCATTCTAATTTTTCAAGCAATTTATTTCTTTTTTTTTCTTTTTCTTTTAGTTTAATTTCCGAAGCATACAATTTACTTTCTCACGATAGTTTCTACACCGGAAACTATTGTGTAATTTTTACTGGATCTAACCTTACATTAGATCATAGTATTTTATTTCCTTGTTTTTACTTTCCTATCTGATCGAGAATTGTGAAGAACAAATCCAACCGACTTGTGGTGGAGTGTTCGAGCATCGAAGCGTAAGAGATAAAATCCAGATTTCTAGTATTTTTCCAGGTTCATTAATTAATTGATTTATCGTTTTAATATACATATGCTTTGTTCCGCTGTTTATATATGTTGTTTGTTTGATATGGTCGTATTTATGCATGATTATTGTTTATGCATGTTTATCATGTCTGGCCAATTAATTTAGATATCGGTATGTAGAGTAAGCGGAATAAAGGAATCCAAATTGAGTTGGTTTAAATTTATTTCAGAATATAGTCACTCTTTTTCTGGTCTCAATTTACAAAGTTAATGCCAAGGTTTTTGTATGAGAGTAAAAGACATAAAGAAGTTAAAATCAATAGAACGACGGTTTGAGTTTTTAACTGGATAGTGTAAATTGAACATTAACTTTAAATCAGGGCGAAAGCGAGTTTTAAGGTTAATTAAATTCTAATTATTTTCAAAAATTATTTTTAAAAGTTAAACGTGAGGGCGAGAGTTAAGCATTTAAGCTTAATCATATAATCTAAGTCAACAGAGCGAGAGTTTGAGACGAGGGCGTTTAAACGGTTAGTATTTTCTCAAAAGGAGTTTCTATAGATTCTATTATTTTCAAAAGTGATTTTAGACTTAACAAAATAGTGAGAGCGTACGTTAAAATATAAAGTCATTGTCTAATTCAACAGAGCGAGAGTTTGAGGAAAAGACTTTTAATTAATAGTGTCTACTGAAAAGACTTATTTTAAAATTAAGAAAAGACCAACGAAGATTTTATTCCCCAAATACGACGAACTACATACTGATATCCATATTATTTGATATTTCATCTAGATCCAAATTTAGTTTTATTTTTTCCCCCTAATCATTAAAGTATCATCCGCCTTAGCTTTACACAGTAACCCTAGAAAAACGGTAGATCGATTCATTAAGTCCCTGTGGGATCGATATCTTTTAAAACTACGCGATTAGACTGTGCGCTTGCAGTTAGTACCCCGATAGACTCATAAAGTCGCGACCATGTTTTTGGCGCCGTTGTCGGGGAACTTTTATTTAGTCGATATCGTAACTCTTCTGTTACGCTGTAGAGACTAAGGCAATTTTTATTTTTTCCCTTTTTTGTTGATTTGTATGCCACACACTCGCTCACAAGGCGAGCCGTACTACTTAAAAATCAACGACGTCGAACGATATCTCTGATTATTACGACGAATTCGGGAGTATCGTGCTAGAAACAATCTTCCTCCAATCGAAGTTCCTGATCTCAAAAATCTCCTTCCTTTAACGATACCAGCGATGGCCGAACCAGCTCGTGCTCTTCGAGATTACGCTGCTCCATCGCAGGATGAGTCGCATTCGAGTATTGTTCCACCCGCAATCGAAGCGAACAACTTCGAACTTAAACCTTCGATGTTGCAGGCAGTGCAACAGAATCAATTTTCTAGAAATCCTACCGAGGATCCAAACCTTCATTTATCCGCATTTGTCCAATACGCTGACACTGTTAAAGCTAATGGTGTCACTTCAGAGACAATTCGACTTCGTCTCTTTCCTTTCTCGTTAAGAGATAAAGCTAGAAGATGGCTTCAGTCTCTTCCTTCCAACTCAGTCACCACATGGAATGAGTTGAAGAAAGTCTTTCTTGCCCGATATTTTCCTCCAAGCAAAACAGCTATGTTGAGAGCCCAGATAAATGGATTTAAGCAAAAAGATAACGAATCTCTTTTTGAAGCATGGGAAAGATACAAGGACATGATGAGACTTTGCCCACACCATGGTTTAAAGGACTGGTTAGTAATGCACACCTTCTACAATGGTCTCTTGTACAACACAAGGTTAACAATAGACGCCGCCGCCGGTGGTGCGCTTATGGATAAACCTTACACCGACGCTTATCAACTTATAGAGAGCATGGCCCAAAATCATTATCAGTGGGGAAGCGACCGAACAGTGGTAGAAAAACCTCAAACAAAAGGTGGCATGTACGAGATAAGTAGCCTTGATCATGTTAATGCAAAAGTGGATGCTCTTGCCCAGAAAATTGAAAGTTTAAATGCATCACCTCCAGCCACCGTGGTTGCCGTAACTCAAAATTGCGAGGTCTGTGGAATTCAAGGTCACACTCCTACAGATTGTCAACTCCTAACAGGAATTCAAACAGATCAGGTGAACTATGCTCAAGGAAATCCTTACTCGAATACCAATAACTCAAACTGGAAGAACCATCCTAATTTCTCGTATAAAAGTAACAACGCTTTATACGCACCAGGTCAAGCTCCCAGTCAAACTCCAGCTGTACCACCTGGATATCAAAAGCCGACCCCATCTACACCTAACAATAACGTTCCTAGGAAATCCAACTTGGAAATCATGATGGAGAACTTCATAGCTTCTCAACAGCAAACCAATAAAGAGTTCTTAAACCAGAATGTACACACTAGCGAACAGATTAAACAACTAGCAAGTAAAGTAGATGCCCTGGCTACCCATAACAAAATGCTTGAAACACAAATCTCGCAAGTAGCTCAACAACAAGCGTCTACTGCTGCCCCAACTGGTACATTTCCTGGATAGCCACAACCTAATCCGAAAGGCCACGCTCATGCAATTATACTACGAAGTGGTAAAGAGGTAGAAGGACCATCTGACCCAAGGATTGAGAACCAAAACTCTAAAAAGTCAACTGAGGAAGAAGGTAAACCTAAGGAAAAGGAAGAGTGTAATAAGGAAACCGTAGAAAAAAAAGAACCTTATGTACCTCCACCGCCTTACAAACCACCTATCCCTTATCCTCAAAGGCTAATTAAAACCAAAAACGCGGGCCAATTTAAAAAATTTGTTGACCTACTGAAACAATTAAACGTCACAATTCCTTTTACAGAAGCTATTACATAAATGCCCTCATATGCTAAGTTCTTAAAAGAAATTTTATCTAATAAAAAGAAACTTGAAGATAACGAAACTGTTACACTCACTGCTGAGTGTAGCGCAATAATCCAAAATATGCCTCCTAAACTTAAAGATCCTGGTAGTTTTTCTATACCCTGTCATATAGGAAAATTTGTCATAGACAAAGCTTTATGAGATTTAGGAGCCGGTATCAGTGTTATGCCCTTGTCCATATGCAAGAAACTTGAAATGGGAGAATTAAGACCAACTAAAATGTCTGTGCAATTGGCAGATCGTTCCGTTAAATATCCCGTAGGAATTCTTGAAAACGTTCCCGTACGCATAGGTCAATTCTACATTCCCACCGATTTTATAATTATGGACATAAGAGAAGATGAAGTTACCCCCATTATATTGGGAAGACCCTTCTTAGCATTTGTCGATGCTATCATAGACGTAAAACGAGGACGACTCACTTTCGAAGTAGGAGAAGAGAAAATTGAGTTTATTCTTTCCCAATTTTTGAAAGCACCTGCGATAGAAGACACATGTTACTTCATGGATATCATCGATGAATGCATAAAAGAAACAGAATTCGAAAATGACGATTTGTCCGACTATCGTGTAGAAGACAGACTGAACCAATGTTTAGCAATAACATCAGATCCTACACAATGCCTTAAGAAACCAACCCTCGACCTGAAAACACTTCCCAAAAATCTGAGATATGAATTCCTAGACTTAGAACTTGAACGACCAGTAATAGTCAATGCAGACCTAGGAAAACTTGAAACCGAAAAACTCCTACATATCTTAAGAAAATATCCAACCGCATTAGGATACAACATCACCGATCTTAAAGGGATAAGTCCTTCTATTTGTATGCACCGCATCATGCTAGAAGAAGACTGTAAGACTTCTAGGGAACATCAGAGGAGACTAAACCCGATCATGAGTGAGGTAGTGAAGAAGGAAGTAACGAAGTTATTAGAGGCAGGTATCATATATCCTATATCCGATAGCAAATGGGTTAGTCATGTACACGTAGTACCAAAGAAAGGAGGTATAACAGTGATCGAAAATGAAAAAGGAGAAACTATAACCAAACGAATTGAATCGGGATGGAGAATGTGCATTGATTATAGAAAGTTAAACAAAGCAACCCGAAAATATCATTTTCCTTTACCATTCATAGACCAGATGTTAGAACGACTAGCCAAGCATTCTCATTTCTGCTATCTGGACGGTTACTCAGGTTTCTTTCAAATACCAATTCATCCTGATGACCAAGAAAAGACAACGTTCACATGTCCTTTTGGTACCTTCGCTTATCGACGAATGCCGTTTGGCTTGTGCAATGCTCCTGCAACTTTCCAAAGGTGCATGATGGCAATATTCGCCGATTTTCTCGATAACATCATGGAAGTCTTTATGGATGACTTTTCCGTATGCGGGCAAAGTTTCAAAGAATGTCTTGAAAACCTAGAAAGAGTTCTAGAACGTTGTGTAAAAGTAAACCTAGTACTTAATTGGGAAAAATGTCACTTTATGGTACAAGAAGGAATTGTTTTAGGACACATCATATCAAATAGAGGAATTGAAGTAGACAAAGCCAAAATAGAAGTAATCGAAAACCTTCAACCTCTGAAAACTGTGAGGGAAATACGAAGCTTCTTAGGACATGCCGGTTTTTACCGAAGATTCATTAAAGATTTCTCTAAAATAACTAAACCTTTAACCGAATTATTAATGAAAGACGCTGAATTCATCTTCGACAATAAATGTTTAGAATCATTTCAAACACTTAAACAACCATTGATCTCCGCGCCCATAATGCAGACCCCGGATTGGAATGAACCTTTCGAAATAATGTGTGACGCAAGTGACTACGCCGTAGGCGCTGTTTTAGGACAACGAAAGGATAAAAAACTTCACGTCATATATTATGCGAGTAGAACTCTAGATGAAGCGCAAATGAATTACGCCACGACCGAGAAAGAACTTTTAGCAGTAGTATTTGCACTAGATAAATTTCGTTCCTACTTGGTCGGAGCTAAAATAATCGTTTACACTGATCACACTGCCATTAAGTACCTCTTAACAAAAAAGGACGCTAAACCTAGACTCCTAAGGTGGATCTTGTTGCTACAAGAATTTGATTTGGAAATCAAAGATAAAAAAGGAACTGAAAACGTAGTAGCAGATCACCTCTCTAGACTCGAAAACCTGGAACCGGAAAGAACATCGATCAACGATGATTTCTCGTACGATAAACTTATAGCTAATTTGGAAGAAAATAGAGTTGACAAACAGGTAGAGACCATCTTGGCTATATGCGTTACACCATGGTACGTTGATTTTGTCAATTATTTAGCCGCCGGAGTGGTTCCACTTGATTTATCCTACCAACAAAAGAAACGATTCTTCCATGACATAAAACATTATTATTGGGACGACCCTTTACTTTTCAAAAGAGGGTCCGATGGTATTTTCCGTCGCTGTATACCTGAAGAAGAGGTAGAAAGTATAATCCAACATTTTCATTCCGCTCCTTATGGTGGACATGCAAGTACATCCAAAACCTGCTCTAAAATCCTACAAGCCGGTCTTTATTGGCCAAACATATGGAAGGATGTACATACCGCTGTCAAGAAATGCGATAGGTGTCACCGCACAGGAAACATATCTAGACGTGACGAAATGCCACAAAAAGCCATTTTGGAAGTAGAAATTTTCGATGTGTGGGGAATAGATTTCATGGGACCTTTTCCACCTTCTTTTGGTAACAAGTACATACTCGTAGCGGTTGACTACGTATCAAAATGGATTGAGGCTATAGCTTCTCCAACAAACGACACACGAGTAGTAATTAAACTCTTTAAGAATATAATCTTTCCAAGATTTGGTGTCCCAAGAATAGTCATCAGTGACGGTGGATCTCATTTCATATCTAAAATACTCGAAAAATTATTGTTTAGGTATGGTGTAAAACATCGAGTAGCAACACCTTACCATCCTCAAACTAGTGGACAAGTGGAAGTGTCTAATAGAGAAATTAAACAGATATTGGAAAAAACTGTCGCTACATCGAGGAAAGACTGGTCATCAAAATCACCCGAAGCTTTATGGGCATATCGAACCGCTTACAAAACTCCCATAGGAACAACCCCATTTAAGCTTATTTATGGTAAATCGTGTCACCTCCCAGTGGAGTTAGAACATAAGGCCTATTGGGCTATTAAAAATTTAAATTTAAACTATAAGGCCGCCGGTGAAAAGCGAATTCTAGATATAAACGAATTAGAGGAACTTAGACAAGATGCATACGAAAATGCTAAAATCTACAAGGAATGAACGAAAAAATGGCATGATAAACGTATATCAAGGAAAACTTTCAAACAAGGCGATGTAGTCCTATTGTTTAACTCTAGACTTAAGTTATTCCTAGGAAAACTACGCTCTAGGTGGTCTGGCCCTTTCAAAGTCACTAATGTCTTTTCTAGTGGGGCTGTAGAAATTAAAGGAAAATCTATTGAATCATTTATCGTAAACGGGCATCGTCTAAAACATTATCATTATGCTGAAAACAATGAAGACTCGCAAGTCCTGCACTTAGACGTATTGTCTCCAAAATTAATAGATTAACATCTAATAGTTTTCTGTCGAGCTTGCGACATTAAACAAAGCGCTTCATGGGAGACAACCCATAAATTTTTAATTTTCTTTGATTATTCTTTTGATTTTATTCAGTTTTCATTCTTCATTTTCTTTATTTTATTAAATTTTTCTTCTTTTCTTCTTTCGGCATTTGGCCAAATCCTGACTAAAATTCTTGTTTTTCTTTTCTTTAGTTAACACTGACCTGATGGCACATATTGATCACATGGGTATTAATTTCCGAGGGAGAGCTCAGAGACAAAAATTTGAAGAACTTGCTGAGAGAGACATGCACCCAAATTTTTATGTTGATGATTGTGCAACGACCGTACTTGGGCTAAGAGATAGTGTCCTATATCTACTGAATCAAATAGGGTGGGAAACCACTCCTATTCGGAGAGAATTTGTTACTTACCGGAGGCTAACTCTAGAATTCCTTAGCTCCCTGATTTATTTACCGAACCATGGAAAAGGAATAAACCGAGGTTTCATTCAATTGAGGATGTTCAATATGGAGTGTCAGTATAACATTAGAGAATTTACTAACCTCTTAGGGTTCCCTACTTCTTTTGACACATTCACCATGAACCAAGAGGACCTCTTTGAATATCGAGAGCTTGAGCATTTTTGGGGAAGTTTGACGGGAAATGACGAACCTGAGGAACATGAGTTTCTTTCTGGAAACATACATAACCCAACTTTTCGTTATTTCCACAAGATCCTAGCACACACTCTTTTTGGGAAAAGTTAAAACATTACCACAATATCACGTGATGAACTTTTCATAATATTTTGTGCTTCCCAGAATCGTCCAGTGAATGGTGCCACTTATATGTTGGCGAGTTTTGACCTCCTTATTCAAGATGACCGTGCACCGATTCAAATAGGGGGATATATAACTATGATTGCTAATGCTATTGGATTGCGCCAACCCATGCTTGATTTGAACCCTTTTTGCGGTATTCAGCCTATGAATATAAATTTCCTTTTCAACACTATGTTTATAGGAAACCTTGGACCTGAAGAGTTTGAACTATTAATTAACAACCAAGCTTTTTACCTATTCACCATGCCTAGCCCGATGACTAGTGTCCATAACCAAAATAATTGGCTCTACAACCTGGATGGAATGCCTTCTCCTGTTAGATCTGTTGAAACCATCCAAGATTATGAGATTATTGACAACCAGATTCCTAATGCTGAATCTGATCCGCAGACACCAACTGGTTACCATGATGTTGCCTCTCCACCTCATCCTATCCTGTCCGCAGAATCGACAGTACCTGATTTTAGACATCATATGCCCGGAACTGATTATAATACCGCTATTCAAGCTTTGATGTCAGAACAAGATGCCATTAGAGAAGAGTTAACTATGATGGGACATGAATTTATGGAACACATGAGTAGAATGACAAATCAATTTCACGAGTTGCTACACCGTGTCAATTCCTTTGCTCCTCCGACGAGAGATTCTACAAGTGGCTAGAAGAATTGCAGTTAACTAGTTTTAGTCTTAGGAAATTTATAGTTTCGTTTGACAATATTTTTAATCTTAGGATTTTTTTTCCGCATGTTTTATTTTATCTTCAGTCAAATATTACATTATGAAGCTACTGGCATTATTGGTTAAATTAAATTTCATTTTGATTTATGCACTGTCTAAAATTACCAATGCTGATATATATTGTATGCTACTACTTACATGCTAAATTTCTGATCACGTACAAGTATACACTACTCCTAATATTATATACAACCACCTGTATTTTTGCTTATTAGAGAAAAAATATATATTCTATGGTGTAGTAAAGTAGCATCCATGACACAATTTATAAAGTCAAAGTAGCATTGATATTTATGGCCATGGCAATTCAAAAAAATAAAAATAATAATAATAATAATAAAACAAAAACTTGTCACGAATTTTAACCAATGCATGCTGCCACCCTGCATCGTGACGAACGTTTTGACCGTTGCATGATCAGAGGTGTGACGAGCGTAATGCATGCTGTCACGGTCGCAACACCCCCATGACGCCCGTCACGCATGCTGTCACGAACGTGACAACTTGCTTTCTCGTAAATGTTTTTGACCGTTATGCTGTCACGAACGTGACACATTGCTGCCTCGTAACCTTGTCGTGACCGTTACCCCCATTCAATTCACCTCTTTATCCCCATTAATTTTTTTTTCTCACCAACTTCTCCTTCCAATTTTAAAACTCCTTCTTTAAATACCTTCACCACATTTTTCATCCTACACCACATCATTCCAAAAACCATTCTATACAAAAAAATTCATCCCCTTTTCCTTTCTCCCTTTTTTCTACCTACCAATCAAAATGGCGGAGAACCAACATCAAGAAATGCAATTTGGAAATATTATTTTCCGAACTGAAGATAGTAACTATCAATGGGAGCAGTTTGTTCGTTTCCAGTAACGCGGTGTCACATCTACCAGATACCCAGATTTCAATTGCTTACAAGAATTGGGATTACATCAAGGAGTGAAATGGCTGCTTAGGCTATCCGATTTAACTTTTCTGTGCACACAAAATCATCCAACATACCCATCACTCACCTTGGAGTTTTTAAGCTCTTATTCATACACCACTCCAACCGGTGAGGACGAGTACTTAACCGGTGTCGCAAAATTCCGTATGTTCAACACTGAGTATGCACTATCTCAAGAACAGTTGAGTGCCATGCTACGTTTTCCTGAAGGAGACGACGTCCACCCAAGAATCCCTCCAAACTCAGAGTGGAACACGATCGCATTCGAACTTTCTCGAAAAATATCCGGTGTGGTAACCACCAATTGGGATGCATTACTTGCTTCACACATACACAACCCCACTATCCGGTATTTTGTCCGTATTTTGCAAAACACCATCTTTGGAAGAGCCAACAACAGCAAAGTTAACGCGAAAGAATTATTCTTCCTACACTGCATCTTTTCAGCAAATACAAGGGTCAACGCCGCCTCTTTCTTACTTCACCATATCCGTACCCTTTGTGCTCGAGGCAATCAACCTTTTGTGATTGGAGGATTAATAACCATCATCGCACTCGGTTTAAATTTAGGGGACCGGCTTCAGAATTTGCAATCTTTGCCACCCCTGTTTATGGATATCAGCTATTGTCGCTCCTGCCGCTTAATCAAAAATAGGGTAGGCGGGAATTATTATCTTATGGTGAATAACCAAGAAATCCCAAGCGTCGTTTTGCCCAACATTGCACTCACCGATGTTACTAACCCCAACAGATTCATCTACGATTTGAATGCTCCCGAACCTACCATGCCTACACAAGCAAACCCGCCCCCAGACGAGTTTGATGAAATGGAGCAAGGTGATCAAGGTCCTGAACAACATTCTGTCCCATATAATCCTTCCGATAATGTAGCTGGTCCATCCTCCCGACGTCGTCGAAGAAGAAGGCCTGCAACAAGTGATGACATCATAGATGCTATTGAACATCAAGACCAACGGCTTGATGCCATGCATGCGCAGAATAACGAAGTAATGCAACTGATGCGCCAGATGCAACAACAACAACAAGAGAGGAATGCAATAACCGACCAGAGGTTCACTGACTTGCTTAACAGGTTTGATGACTTGGCAGTACGTGAACGATCACAGGGTCTGAGAACAAGAGGACGCAGGCAGAATTGAGTTTGGGTACCATTTTTTCCTTTTTTTCGCTTTTTTTGAAACATTGGGGACAATGTTTTATTTAAGTGTAGGGGGGAAAACTTTGTTTCATTCATGTTAAGATTTCCTATCAGTATGTTTATTTCCCTTTCAAGTATGTTATTTCCCTTTCAATAATAATTTTTTTTCTTAAGTCAAGTCCCTAATGTGAAAATTTTTATTATCTATTCTCCTCAATTTTCTTGAGCCATAACAAAATTCAACACACTCAATAAGTATAAAGGTTGCTTATTTTATAAAACTTGAGTGAAATTAAGACAAAATTATTACCGTCTCAACACTCTAAAAACCTCAGCATGTTAGATCAGTTTAAGTATCTTTTATACCAATTCCTTGAACTTTTAGTTTTATAGTAACCCTGAGTAGTTTATACGAGAAGTCGGCACCATCTTAATAGCAAACTACGTGGAGAGCCGATGAATACAAGTGAATGATTCCCAAAACAACATATTAAAAATCAGGAAATGCACTTATTAAGTTAGGTGATCCTTACCCGATCATTTAATCCAAAGGTTGCGGACCCTACAAAAACATAGTATGAACGACCCATTGTGAGTTGGTTCAGCGGTTTCTGGTGCTGAACTTGGTAGGGCGGACTACGGTCCGATCCCCCGCAATTTGCAATAGACTAAATAAAAAAGTTATCCAACTTATGTACCGGAACTTCTAACTAAAAGGGGATCAGAATCGCTAATCGGTTACTCCATTATGTGCGCGAAAAGATAAAGGGCTTAATGTGATTTCGCTCGAATGAAAACGGGTAAAATAAGAGTAAAAGAACTAGGCTGAGCTATAATAGCATGACTCGAACTGGTTTGCATAAGGTGGGGTTATTTAGTGTTGTTACGATAGTTTTTGATGTTAAGATTAAACTCAGGTTATTTCTAACGAGATTTACTTGCAACCTATTACGAATTGATGTGTGTTTGGAAATTTCATCTGGCTAATATTTTTAAAAAAATCGATTTCTACATTGTTTCTTGCTTGAGGACAAGCAAAAGTCTAAGTGTGGGGGAGTTTGATAACATGAAACTATATCACATTTTTAGACTTGATTTAATTAAATTATATCGTTATTTGATTCAATTTATTTTATATTATTCGATATTACTCAGAATTTTCTTATTATTTATTTCAGGTATCATTATTTAAAGCACATGTGAAAAAGAAAGAAAAGGGGTGCAAAAAGAAGATTTTCTAGAAAAGCAGCAAGTTGAAGCACCAAAGCCCAGCCCACGTTTGGAACAAAAAAATTGCTGTCACGACCGCAACAAGCACGTGCCGATCGCCACGTCCTAAGACCTAGTGTTACGACCGTAACACATAGTGTGACGGACGTCACACATTCCACTCCTATATTTTGGGCTTTACGTGCGTGACTGAGTGGACGGTTTCCCCTAAATTCTCTCATGCACTCGGAGACGCTTTGAACCATACTGAAGACACATTCTAGGAGACGGTTATCTTGGGAGGTTAATATAAATAAACCTCACAAAAGCCAATTGAAGCGCTCTCTTCTCCGTACAATTTTTCCAGCATTCTAATTTTTCAAGCAATTTATTTCTTTTTTTTTCTTTTTCTTTTAGTTTAATTTCCGAAGCATACAATTTACTTTCTCACGATAGTTTCTACACCGGAAACTATTGTGTAATTTTTACTGGATCTAACCTTACGTTAGATCATAGTATTTTATTTCCTTGTTTTTACTTTCTTATCTGATCGAGAATTGTGAAGAACAAATCCAACCGACTAGTGATGGAGTGTTCGAGCATCGAAGCGTAAGAGATAAAATCCAGATTTCTAGTATTTTTCCAGGTTCATTAATTAATTGATTTATCGTTTTAATTTACATATGCTTTGTTCCGCTGTTTATATATGTTGTTTGTTTGATATGGCCGTATTTATGCATGATTATTGTTTATGCATGTTTATCATGTCTGGCTAATTAATTTAGATATCGGTATGTAGAGTAAGCGGAATAAAGGAATCCAAATTGAGTTGGTTTAAATTTATTTCAGAATATAGTCACTCTTTTTCTGGTCTCAATTTACAAAGTTAATGCCAAGGTTTTTGTACGAGAGTAAAAGACATAAAGAAGTTAAAATCAATAGAACGACGGTTTGAGTTTTTAACTGGACAGTGTAAATTGAACATTAACTTTAAATCAGGGCGAAAGCAATTTTTAAGGTGAATTAAATTCTAATTATTTTCAAAAAAAAATTTTAAAAGTTAAATGTGAGGGCGAGAGTTAAGCATTTAAGTTTAATCATATAATCTAAGTCAACAGAGCGAGAGTTTGAGACGAGGGCGTTTAAACGGTTATTATTTTCTCAAAAGGAGTTTCTATAGATTCTATTATTTTCAAAAGTGATTTTAGACTTAACGAAATAGTGAGACCGTACGTTAAAATATAAAGTCATAGTCTAATTCAACAGAGCGAGAGTTTGAGGAAAAGACTTTTAATTAATAGTGTCTACTGAAAAGACTTATTTTAAAATTAAGAAAAAAACCAACGAAGATTTGATTCCCCAAATACAACGAACTACATACTGATATCCATATTATTTGATATTTTATCTAGATCCAAATTTAGTTTTATTTTTTCCCCCTAATCATTAAAGTATCATCCGCCTTAGCTTTACGCAGTAACCCTAGAAAAATGATAGATCGATTCATTAAGTCCCTGTGGGATCGATATCTTTCAAAACTACGCGATTAGACTGTGCGCTTGCCGTTAGTACCCCGATAGACTCATAAAGTCGCGACCAATTCCCACATAAGATGTTTAAGAATGAGAAAGACGGATAGCTACTGCTCTACACAATAAAGCTATGGAAAAGCCTTATATTGTTGAAGTTCTTTTGAAGCAAGTAGAAGCTGAGGTTGTGACAAAAGTTATGGAGAAGGAAGCTGTAACAACTCGTATAATATATATCTAGAATAATATCATACAAGTGTTAAATCTTGGTACTGTCACAACATAAGTGCCTAATGGCATCGATATATATACATGTTCAAACTAAAACAACACTGGAACATGTTATACAATAATGCCTAAACAATAAAAATCTAAGAACTATGTACAATATCTTCATTGCACACAACTCGACTGCGGAAGATCATAATGAACAGCAACCCTTGAAACATCCATAACAGCTTCTCTTATATTCAACCTATAAAGAATTACCTGAAAAATAACAACAATGATGGGATGAGATAATAATCTCAGTGAGTTCTCCTATCCTATGGGTCCACTCGGCTCTACAGGGTTCTAATCAATGTTCAACTCATATCCAACTCAAATCAACAAGGGAACGAAGACTTGAGCGATGGGGAAACTATCTCGCAATTGTATGGCAACATGCATCTGAGTTCTAATAACTCAACCACGATCATTATTCAGATTCACGCAACATCAATCCCCAATCGGACCTACGTCTAGGCCAAGGCTTGGTTCACGCATGTCCGTACGATTCGACTTTCGCGGTGGATATCCGGTTCCCCTATGGGACTTAGACCCACTTTTAAGAACCATCACCCGTACGAGACTCTAACCCACCTAGGGTATCTTTCATCGTATGGGACTCTAACCCACATAGGTGTCCACCTTTCCCCCATGTCCGCCATGGTTGGGGCTCAAACCCAATTGAGGCTCGAATCATTGGTCCCACATCCCAATGCTTACTCATCTAAGCATACCACAAGAGATGTGTACCACCACAGAAAATACACATTCTGAATACATGATCGGTTCCACAAATCATTGGTTCCACGAACCATAACAAATTCATAAATCACAGGTGACTTCATTCACCATAATACACAAATAATAACATGGCATGTTCCATACAATGCGTCTCATTCTCAATCATGGCAACAATTCGTCCACGACCTCACATAAGCGTCGTACGAATGAATATCGTATTCTCATACATATATCACACATATTTCATAACCTAGATTATCTTACTAAGTTATTAATCATTTTATCCTCCTACGTTTCCTCACTCTCCTTTGGTAAAGTTTTTAATCATGTTACTTCACAATCAAACATATCAACCATGTTTAACACCCATCATAAATATAATTCATTTAATTTGTAAGACACAAATATACTATAATATGATATCATAATAATAGCCCTTTTCATTATCTTACTAACGCATCCGTCCGCATCCAAAACGGAGCTATAATGCTCAATTAATTCATTAATCTATCTTAATCAAGATTTAGATTAATATTTATTCATTGCATAAGTATTCAACAACAACCTCTCTAGCCTAGTGGTAAGGCTTGTACAGTTTCAAGGAGGTCATGGGTTTGAACCCCACTGGTGACAAATTCTGTACAGACAGAAAATTAAATTTTGTTTCAGTGTTAACCGTTTAACCTAAAACGTTAACCGGTTAACGCGCATAAAATCTGCCCAGATAGTGAATTCGCTAATGGTTAACCGGTTACCTCAAAGCGTTAACCGGTTAACACACACATTTTCATTGTTTTCCACTTCTCAAAACACCATTTTCCTCTGTAACTCCATTTCCAATCAAACCCACACTCCTTTTTCCAACACTTCCACCTCAACATCATAACATAACCATAGCAAAACATGTAATCACAACAATCATGAAGAGCATATCAAGCACATGTTCATGAAAACATCAACAAGAGGAATATTCATCACATAGCATGGATTACTCATGATTTGTTTATGATTCTACAACCCTAACTTTTCTAGAAACCTAGACTTCCTAACTAGAACTCACCTAGTAGAAGAAGATGAAGTTGGTGATGATGAAGATGAGATGATGGTGTTGATGAACATGCTCTTCATGAGCTTTCCATCTTTTTTGTCTTTTCTTCTTCTTCTTCTCTTCTTCCTTTTCCTCTTTTCCTCTTTTCCTCTTCTCTTCCCTTTCTGATATCTCTCACCCTCTCTTACCCATTTCTTCTTATCTCTTTCCTTTCTCTTTCTTCTTATCCACCTCTTCTTCTTTCTACACCACATAAAACAACATATAATATATATATAATATATATATAATATATAATATTAAGTAGTATCATAAAATATCTCAATTGATATTTTATCTTCCAGCACCAATTGACCAATTATTAATGTTACCAAAATGTCCTCTCTTGTACTTATTAATATTGGTTTGTCTCTCTTATTAATAATTAATCTCTTCAGAGTTCACCGGTTACTCTATTGGTCCCAATTGACAACATTTATAGCACATATGAGCTCCAATCGTTACAAATGATAATAGATAATTTACATTGGAACTCAATTGATCTCAACTGACAACTAATTGAGCATTTAAGGGAATATGGGATATTACATTCTCCCCCCCTTAAATTGAAATTCGCCCCCGAATTTCCTTTACTCAACAAACGAACAATCCTTGTATTAACGTTCTAGACCAACACTTGGCTTCTCTTCAATTTCAAGTCTCTGACATACTCATTCTTCTAACTTGTCTTTGCTGACAAATTTCCCTCTTTCATGAACTCTTGAAACTTCTAGATTTCCATCACAATCTCATCCAGATATTGGATTAACATTTAGACTTGCTCCCACTTAATTCCTCTTATATAGAGCTCAACATTAGTGGGTCACTTTCTTCCCGGAAACCATGACTTCCCTTCCTTGTACTAAGTTACACAAAACACAATTACAACATCTTATCTTGACTTGGTTAATCAATACTCATTAATTCTTCATAAGAAAATTTATTGATTCCTTAACCACACACAATATTGACTACTCTGCTCTTGTTATTCCTTCAACAATGCAACAACCTTGTAATCCATTATTGATAATATCATAAACTTCACTTGATCTGACAATGTATGCTACAAGCCCGTACTCCTACTGCTTTCCTCCTCTCGTACTACTCCAATGAGATAGAACCATTAGCACGAGATTGTCTCACTCTCATTCTTATGAGTAACTATCCCCATGATCCCCATAGACTTGATTGATCTCTTTCTTTCGTCACCTTCCATTGTGGTACTCTGATTCCAACAGTGGGACACCTGGGATTCCTAGGCACTACTATTTAGATAACAATCAGCAAAGAAACACACTTACCCTCAGAGTGCCTACTGTCCAAAATGGTACTAGAACCTTACCAACTTCTATTAGTAGAATAACTTCCTTGGTGACTCACAAAAGTGTAGAATAGAACCAACACTCTTCAAAAGATAGGTATCCAGGAGTTACATTGTTACAGCCATAAAAACATAAAACATCCAAATTCATCATGTGTTTGATGCAGCTATACCAAATTAGTTTGACAATATCCGGTTCCGGTTACTATATTCCATATCAATCCTCTTATAGGGTTTTGATTCATTCAATATTTCTCCCGACACGTAATCTCGACCAAAACAACATAACATCATCAAGGAACTTTAAATCATCAACAAAACACCACTTCTAAGGAACTTAAGCAATCTCGAACATAACTATGAGTGTCCATACACCTCATAGAGTCACACAAAATATTCCATACACATCTAGAGATAACATTTCACTTTGTATCCAAAATCATTCATCTCAATCATTTTGTCCCATCTTCCATAATCTTAGCTCATGCCCTTACTAACATACCATCCGAGTTACATGTTTAACCGTAGGAATAACTGATTCTCGTTCCTCCTGGGAAGTATAACTCATGAATCCTTCCAATAGGGTAAAGTATCATCGTACACATCCATCACCATTCTCAGGGAGTCTACATCTAAGGCTATGAATCCAAATGAATCAATCAATTTCATACCATGACCAACCGCTTCACACCCTATCAATTTATACCACATACCTAGCTAATCTCTTCCAGATCACCACTTAGTAGGTCTCTTCCAAGTCCGTTCCGTATAGTTATTCATAATCATAATAGTGGTACTTCCCAAACTCGCTTAAACTGAGCATGGTCTACCAGGTTGGTTTTCCCACGCGTCTGACTTCCATGATATCTCCTCAGATGACCAACTACGCACTACACCTTCAGAAATCCCAATCTCAAAACTACCAATCTGACTTGTGGTGACTTGCAACTCCATCCTCAATTTGTACATCCACAACGGTACACTTATGACATCTATGACATCCTTAGCTCCAACATGGTGTGAACGTTTATATTCCGCGACTAACCAACCAACCAAATACTTCTCAAGAAGATAAATAACAACCATAATACTGCTATCACATACTTCTCTTAACACCGAGGTTTAACTTCCTCTATTCCACTATGTAACACCCCAGACTGCTCTCAGGATTATCAACTAACCCCACAAATCAACACGGGCCTTTTCAACATGTTTTGTCCTCACTCGCACGCTTTCCAGGAAACTTCCCAGAAGGTCACCCATCCCAATACTACTCCAAGTCAAGCACGCTTAACTATGGAGTTCTTATTGATTAGGATACCGAAAAGAAGATGCATCTTGTTGATATAGGTAGTACCAATTAATCCTTATAAGCCTTCTTTCAACCATGTAGTCTCATACCTGCACAGCCTCAGGATTCCTCTCAATCCGATGTGAATTCGGTTTTTCCCCTAGAAGCTGCTAGGAGTGTCTCATTGTCATGCATCATGCATCGACAACCACTCCATCGCCCTCGGATGTTACATGTAACCACTCTTCGGCCTCTCCGACCTCGTGTGTCACACACTACATACTCTAGAAATCCTCGATGTGAACAATCATCAACTACACGCCCATAACTTTGTCTTAATGAATCTTAATGGTCCCATTGTGCCTTTATCTAAAATGTGCCCCATTACAACAGTTGTATTGCAACATCCACACTACTTCCGCACTCGGTGTTGACTTGTCTCCCTATGGTAATTCTCTCCGTTCCAATTACAAAACCATTTTACTAGAAGTCCTTAAATCCAACTTAATTGCTGTTATCCTCAACCAGTTCTCATACAACCAAAGCCCACTGGAGCTTCCATTATTATATAATGTGCGCTATCGGCCTCCAACACAAACTCTTATAATTGATCTTTAGGTAATTCATCATTCCATTATGGTCTCTTACTAACACTGAACCGCTGACGAGCTATCTCCAATCCGATCTCCCTTCTAAAACTGAACATACTTGGTTTATCTTATAACCTCCATTTTGTCCATACATGTTTCACTTGGAATAGGCAACCATGTCCTCGAGTCTCTCCTTAGACTTCACCACTACCTTAGGCTCCCAACAAAACTGAACGTCCTTAACCCTCAAGTCTTTAACAACTTACAAGGTACCATTCCAAATATATATATTCCATTAAGTACTCTCGTTCTTCTAAAATATTCTAGTGTCCTTAGAAACTGAAACACTAATACACTACCTCACTTCCAGACCTTATGACATATGCGTAACATAACCATCCTTCCTCCTTTACCATACAGAATCACTCGCAATACTATTCCATATTAGTGAGTATATCTTACTCCACTAGCAATTCACACCTCTCTCAAAGCTCTGACAATTTATCCAATACAGATCCTTAACTTCTTAACGCTGTTACCACCGTAGAATCGCTTGGATGATACACTACTCTTCAATTCCATAATACCCAAATCACAACGCCTCTGAAACTTCAACTGGTCCATCTAGTTCTCCTTACTTTCTAACTCTTGGCTTGAGCCTATTCTCAAAGCGCAAGTTCAACCCACACTTCGGAGTCCTCGTGGTCGCTCAACCATGATCCTACCTACCATGCACATAATATTAGGTTGATCAGGCCCAATACTATATACAGTGATATTAAGAAGCATGTTGGCTAAACACACATATGAGGCAGGAATAGATTTACTTATGATGTTTCAAGGCTAGGTCGAGAATCGACCTGCTCTGATACCAACTGTAACAACCCGTATAATATATATCTAGAATAATATCATACAAGTGTTAAATCTTGGTATTGTCACAACATAAGTGCCTAATGGCATCGATATATATACATGTACAAACTAAAACATCACTGGAACATGTTATACAATAATGCCTAAACAATAAAAATCTAAGAACTATGTACAATATCTTCATTGCACACAACTCCACAGCGGAAGATCATAATGAACAGCAACGCTTGAAACATCCATAACAGCTTCTCATATATTCAACCTGTAAAGAATTACCTCAAAAATAACAACAATGATGGGATGAGATAATAATCTCAGTGAGTTCTCCTATCCTATGGGTCCACTCAGCTCTACAGGGTTCTAATCAATGTTCAACTCATATCCAACTTAAGTCAACAAGGGAACGAAGACTTGAGCGATGGGGAAACTATCTCGCAATTGTATGGCAACATGCATCTGAGTTCTCATAACTCAACCACGATCATTATTCAGATTCACGCAACATCGATCCCCAACCGGACCTACGTCTAGGCCAAGGCTTGGTTCACGCATGTCCGTATGATTCGACTTTCGCAGTGGATATCCGGTTCCCCTATGGGACTTAAACCCACTTTTAAGAACCATCACCCGTACGGGACTCTAACCCACCTAGGGTATCTTTCACCGTATGGGACTCTAACCCACATAGGTGTCCACCTTTCCCCCATGTCCGCCATGGTTGGGGCTCAAACCCAATTGAGGCTCGAATCATTGGTCCCACATCCCAATGCTTACTCATCTAAGCATACCACAAGAGATGTGTACCACCACAGAAAATACACATTCTGAATACATGATCGGTTCCACAAATCATTGGTTCCATGAACCATAACAAATTCATAAATCACAGGTGACTTCATTCACCATAATACACCAATAATAACATGGCATGTTCCATACAATGCGTCTCATTCTCAATCATGGCAACAATTCGTCCACGACCTCACATAAGCGTCGTACGAATGAATACCGTATTCTCATACATATATCACACATATTTCATAACCTAGATTATCTTACTAAGTTATTAATCATTTTATCCTCCTACGTTTCCTCACTCTCCTTTGGTAAAGTTTTTAATCATGTTATTTCACAATCAAACATATCAACTATGTTTAACACCCATCATAAATATAATTCATTTAATTTGTAAGACACATAATATACTATAATATGATATCATAATAATAGCCCTTTTCATTATCTTACTAACGCATCCGTCCGCATCCAAAACGTAGCTATAATGCTCAATTAATTCATTAATCTATCTTAATCAAGATTTAGATTAATATTTATTCATTGCATAAGTATTCAGCAACAACCTCTCTAGCCTAGTGGTAAGGCTTGTAGAGTTTCAAGGAGTTTCAAGGAGGTCCTGGGTTCGAACCCCACTGGTGACAAATTTTGTATGGACAGAAAATTAAATTTTGTTTCAGTGATATATCTCACCCTCTCTTACCCACTTCTTCTTATCTCTTTCCTTTCTCTTTCTTCTTATCCACCTCTTCTTCTTTCTACACCACATAAAACAACATATAATATATATAATATTAAGTAGTATCATAAAATATCTCAATTGATATTTTATCTTCCACCACCAATTGACCAATTATTAATGTTACCAAAATGTCCTCTCTTGTACTTATTAATATTGGTTTGTCTCTCTTATTAATAATTAATCTCTTCAGAGTTCACCGGTTACTCTATTGGTCCCAATTGACAACATTTAGAGCACATAGGAGCTCCAATCGTTACAAATGATAATAGATAATTTACATAGGAACTCAATTGATCTCAACTGACAACTAATTGAGCATTTAAGGGAATATGGGATATTACAGAAGCTAAGTGTCCTTCTAATGTTGGTACTCTTGATATAAAAGAAGAAGTTGTCGTTCATACTCATGAGGCCTATGAGGAGGAAGTTCAACCTATTTCATATGCTAAAGTTACTATGAAAATAGGTACTCATCTTAATTATATCTCATATATAATATTAAATTCTTTTGTTCTAGAGGAATTATCAAATCACCTAGCTGATAAATTATCTTCTGATCATAACCAACCAGCTTATGTGTCTAATTCAGAACAACCAACACCCATCAACATTATACTTGAACCACCCATTGAGGTGTCTAGTGCTAAGCCTTCTAGCACTGGTTTTGGTAAATCCGACTTGAATCCTATGAGCATCATGCCTTACCAAGTCATCCCTATGGAAACTACACCTTATGTTGAACCTTCCCAACCAAACCTTGTTCAATCTGACATTGCTATTATATTTGAATATGATTAAGGAATCTAAGACCAGCCAATACTTGAACCTCAAAATTTACCCTAACACTAACAAGAAATCCCCACTCACAAAATTACTACTCAAAATGAGGTTGAACAAGTAACTCTAAACCAACCTCCAAAAGATCCACAACTGACAACTACTAGAACTACAACCTGTCCAAAATTCTGAACAATTTTACCATCACAACTCACCTTCAGCGATAAAATATGTTGTGTCAGAATCTAACACATTACCTTTACCTAGTCCCTCTACACCTCACTCTGCTATATGCCCAACCCTTCCACCTTACATGAACTACCAAATGGAAGAGTTTAGAACTATTACTTTTGATAGAGTTAGAAATTTGGTTGCTGAGAGGTGTTGCGGTAAATTCATGACCATTAAGCTATGGATAAACTTAACGTCAATAAAACAAGAGTCACCACCGCGCTTTTATGTTTCCAAAGGAAAAGGAAAACTTACGAACAAAACCCAAAGATAAGAAGTTTTAAAATCAAAACTAATAAAATGTCAGAGATTTCAGGTAAGGGGGTTGGTTACACAGAGGGAAGGTGTTAGCACCTAGAGTGTCCTAGGTACTCCTAAGAAGCCCTTTTTTATGTGTGTATGTGTTTTGGTATAAAATGATGTTTGCAATTAATGGAGTGTGGGTGTCATACCCCAAAATTTGCCCGTTAATATTACAAGGCATTTCTAAGGCACTCCAACTTATTTTTCAAGGCATTGATCTACAAAGAACAAGGACCCAACACACAGATGACAAAATCCAGAAAATGGCCTAAACTGGTTTGCTCGCTAGGCGAGCAATTCCTTCCCCTAGCGAACCCTTCGCTACGCCACTCGCCTAGCGAAGCTTGCGAATACCAGAAAATTCTGGGCTTCATTCTAAGCCCATTAGGTCATAAAAAGAGCATTATAAATACCACAACTTCGGTCAGAAAAAGGGGAAAACGAAAAGCGGAGGAGAAAGGCAAACACCCACAGACAGCAAACCCTGGAGGCTAACCCAGAGAATTCAGAGCAACCCTAAAGGAAACCCTGAGGGAAACTCATCTGCACCAAGGTTACCTCCGCCCAACTCAATCCGACTTGCCAATTCAAGGTTGCAATTCAATTGCAAACATGTTTGCATTACTATTACCGCTTTATGTTCTTAATTTGCATATGGCATTATGGTTGAATTTATAAAAATATCTTAAGTTTTGCATGTGAATTTAAGTGTGCCTGAATATCTTGAATGTTTAACCATGTAATCTCTGTATTGGATGCCGTAGGGTTTATAGCTTGCTGAAATCATACTGTTATCAAAACCAGAACCCGCAGCCTCGCTAGCACATCGCTAAGCGAGCATGTAGCGAGCATTCGCTAAGCCTTCGCTAGGCGAGGCAGGAGCGAACGTGACAGTCGCCGATTTTTCTGTTCTGTCCTATGCTTATCGGATCTGTTTTATTCTAACCATGTGTTATTTTGCCTGCCATCCCTATTACTGTTGTGATTTCTTTTGGTGGTGTAATTCTCGATTGCACCCTAATTTGGTATTCTGACCTGTTTGCTGAATTTTGTAAGGGTTCACATACTCCCGGAAAAGGTAGCTTGCTAGGTATTCCACTTTATTTGTGGGTTACCCTTGTGGAGATTCATCCTAATTACCTAATTAATTTTAACGTGGACCTAATTACCTAATTGATTACAACTACCTAATTGATTGTAAAATGTTGCCTTTGAATATGCGATCTTGGACCATTCTTTGTTGCCTTACGGTATTACGGTATTATGGTCATGTCCCGCGAATGTGGGGATACACTTAGCAAAGACCCTTCGGTTAAATCATCATGTCCCTATAAGATAAATCATAGTCCCTCGGATGTTGCCTGCGAATATACGATTTTGTCCCTCGGTGACCCGTCTTTGTAGCCTACGGTTAAATGATGATCGTCCCTTCGAATGCTAAGGTATCCTTACAAATGTTGCCTTCAAGGACCAATCGATGACCCTACGATGACCCTTTTACATCCAAAGGATAAAACTACTTACTTCCCAATAGTAAGGACAGTTTTACCCTCATAAGGATAGGAAATGCCCATAAAGACCTTGGGTAGGTATAACTCTTAATTGCTGACTCACAACCTAAAACATTTTTCATACTTTTCATACATCACCCTTTGCAAAACGTCTACTAGAAAATCGCCACTTGGTATACATTCATACTAGAATCATTGCCAAGTTATATTTTTCTAAACAGTTTTCAAAATTAAACGAGATAAACACTTTGTATACATTCGTACAAGGATCATTACAAAGTTAAACTCTCTTTTCAAAATATTTTTTAAGCAATTCACAAACATTTTTTTAGACAAACATAAGTGATCAAGCAATTAAGAGCCCATGGATAACCATGGATACAAAGGGTGCTAACACCTTCCCTTTGTATAATGTACCTCCCGAACCCAAAATCTAATTAAGGTCTTTCCTGTTCTTTTCCACCTTTCCTTGTTGGATAAAAGAAAAGTCGGTGGCGACTCTTGCTAATCGCGACATTTGCTTTCTAAAGCAAAAACACACAAAGTTAGTTCACCGTATGACAGAACTGGCGACTCTGCTGGGGACCAACAAAGAGAGGTCACCTTACAAAAAAAAAAAGATCACTTATTTAAATTGTCTGATTTACTTTTAAGGGATTGCTTGGGTATCCTATGCTTGAGTGAAAGATCCTACACCCGGATCTAGTGTACCTTAGGTAAGTAGCAATAGATCATCGCGACTATCCGGCGTATACTGGAATGGTTAAAATGATGGCTACGGTTAATGTGACACTTTGGATGTCCTGATGTTCCTCATGTTTACTTGAGGAGAAATTTGGCGTCTGCGTGGTGTCATCAAAGCATTAACCAGACCTTTAGAACCATAATTGACTCATCCTAGCCATTAGAAAGTAGTGAGATAACTGACTTCGGTTCCGACTGGGGTTGGTTGATACTCGATACTACACTCTTTGAGATTGGACTTTAAGGAAATTTTGGTCAACCACTTGGTGTTGCACTGAAGTGGACTTAAGGAAAGGTCGATGATTTGAGATCCTTCTAGAACCCGGTTACTATTCTAGGACAGGTTGAACCAACCAAACTTCAATGGGGAGGGTATTTACCTATGGAACTCATGCAAGCCTTAAAACTTAGGAATGATGATTGTGTGACTTGCTTGTGCTTGTTATTTACATAACATCATAACATCATAACATCATAACATCATAGCATTGTACTAACCATTTCAAGGACTTAGGTGTAGCGGTGTATTCGTCGCTATATGATTTATCGATTAAACCATAAGCAAAGCATACAATGAAATTTCGAGTCGCCACCGCACTTTTATTTATCCAAAGGACTGGCTAAAAAGCGAACAAAAGCCTAAGAAGTTTTACACGTAGAAAACTAATAAAAAGATCAGAGAGTCTGGGTAAGGGGTAAATTACGCAATGGGAAGGTGTTAGGCACCCACTACGTCCTAGGTACTCCTAGGGAGCCCTTTTCACACTTGTTGTATTAAATTGTTATTTGTTATGACATAAGTATTGTGCAAACATGATTGGGACGATGAGAAAAGAATGTACAAGTTAATTATTGGGTTTGAACGGATGAACCCGTTGCCTACGTACCTTCCATCAAAGGTAAGGATCAAAACGCCGTAGTTCGGCTAAAAGATTTCCAAAAGTTGGTGGATTCAATTTTAAACACAAGCATTGAGGCTTTTCATTATCAATGGGAGAACACTCGACCAAAACCAACATCCACCATGCGAGGATAGCTTCGACGTACTAGAGAGGTTATGTAGCGGTGTATTCGTCGCCATATGATTTATCAATTAAACCATAAGCAAAGCATACAATGAAGTTTCGAGTCGCCACCGCACTTTTATTTATCCAAAGGACTGGCTAAAAAGCGAACAAAAGCCTAAGAAGTTTTACACGTAGAAAACTAATAAAAGATCAGAGATTCCGGGTAAGGGGTAAGTTACGCAATGGGAAGGTGTTAGGCACCCACTACGTCCTAGGTACTCCTAGGGAGCCCTTTTCACACTTGTTGTACTAAATTGTTATTTATTAAGACATAAGCGTTGTGCAAACATGAGTGAGATGATGAGAAAAGAATATACAAGTTTTATTGGGTTTGAGCGGATGAACCCGTTGCCTACGTACCTTCCATCAAAGGTAAGGATCAAAACGCCGTAGTTCGGCTAAAAGATTTCCAAAAGTGAGTTGGATTCAATTTTAAACAATAGCACTGAGGCTTTTCATTATCAATGGGAGAACACTCGACCAAAACCAACATCCACCATGCGAGGATAGCTTCGACGTACGAGAGGGGTTAACCCTATTTTCAGTACGGAAGTCTTACTGTCGACTCACTAAAGATAAGGTGAGGTTTACATCAACCACAATGATAATTGAAACCTACGGCTAATGCATGAAAAGATTAATGGACAAAGCCAAAACAAGTGAGTGAGTGAAGTTACTGATTATGATTATGAAAATGGAGTCAGAGTATGATTAGGATTGATTCAGAGAAGTATTATGAAATGAAGTTTGAAAAAGTCAAGGACTTGGGGTCCAGGTTTTCAGTTTGAAAAACATGAAGAAGTTTGCACAATGTCTATGGCAAGTTTAAAATCAAAGTGTGAAAAAGTCCTAGGACATAATGAGGATGAATGGATGAGGATGGAAAGTAAAACTTCTCAGAAGGTTCACTTCTTGAGATCATATGAGAAATGATTCAAGGGTGTCCTTTGGAATAGCCATGAATAATAACAAACAGACAAAGCAAAAGAAAGACGGATATCGGATGCCAATCACTGGTCTTATTCCAATCTCCTAAAAATGGCATGGGATGTCAGAAGCCACTCAATGGTCTTACACTAATCTCCTCTACAAAGAAATGGAAAGAAAACGGATACCGGATGCCAATCACTGGCCTTATACCAATCTCCTCAAAAGAAAACAGGAATGAGATATGGAAATCAACTGCCAACTTGTGGGTCTTAGGTTAACTCCACACATGATCATAGGAAAGCAAATGCCAACTCGTGGGTCTTACAGTTGCGTCCTCACATACAAAGAAAGCAAAAACAGGGGTGTCAGATGCCAACTTGTATGGGCTTACTCTAACACACAGTATGATCCCAGGAAAACAAATGCCGGCTCGTGGGACTTACAATTGTATCCTCACATACAAACAAACAAAGCAACAAGCAAAGACAAAATGAGTGGCCAATGTGATGGACTTATACTCACTTCCATATCATAGGAACAAATGCCAACTTGTGGGACTTACAGTTGTCCTCAATGGGTAAACAACAGTAATGATGTCAAACAGACAAAAGAGATGCTCATGCATTAATGACAATTGATGATGATAAATGCATAACATACAGGCAAGCAAGTGCATATGAAGCAATCAATCAGTCAATGAATAGCAAACAGCACACTCTATAGCCAAACAATGGGGGCTCACACAAGAGGGTTTGACTTTGAAAGTCCACTGTAATAGGTGAAGGTCGCTCTTAACCTTGCCATTGAGAGGCTAAGGTGAAGCAGATGAATAGGAGATGAGGGGTGTGCCTCATTGCTTCTATCTCAGATCAGAGAGAGCATTAAATAGAAAGTGGGGGAGTTCAGAAAGATGGAACTCTTTCCCCATTTATTGACTCGATTAGATCTTGGGTTTTTATCTCAATGCTTCAACCATGTGATGGGAGCAGAGAGAGGACACACTGAATAGTGGGGGATAGATTACTTATCCCTACCTTCCACCAATTGCCTCAAATGAGGACTTTTCCTGCTTAGGACAAATTTAAACACACACAGGCATTGCCTCTTAAGGAGGACTTCAGACAGTTCGCCCGGTCAAATAACAGACCGGGTCTCCAGACTACATGAAGAGAGAGTAATTATACCTCAAAAGCAATTGCTAAATAGCAAAGCAAGCAACTAAAGCAACTAAAGGGTACCTGAGAAAAACCAAACAAATCAGTATGCAATTAAACAGTTAAAAGCAAAAGGAAATGGATAAACAGTCAACCACGGAAGGTCAACTGTGCAAAGCAAGACTCAAACACATGAGTCAAACCATCTACAAAACAAAGGTTAGTTCATATGTAAACAAATCCAATCACATTTGTATGATCTCAATGGCAATGGTGCTTAACCTGAAACAGGAACTCAATAGTAAGCACAAAAGACCACTAGGACTAGTCTAGGGTCAAAGGTGAAAGAAAAAGTCAACACAGCAAGGAAAAGTCAACCAAAGTCAAAGTCAAACATTTGAGAAGCTATCACAATTGGGCCCACATTCAAATCATGTATTATGATCATTTCATGAACATTTGAAGTCAAAGTAAGGCAAAGGAAAGCATACAAAAGTCAACAGAATGACTTGCATCAAAAGTCAACCTAAACAATCTCAAAAATCATCAAATAAATCACACTCAATCCTAACATCTAACATGTTAGACATGTAAAATTTCATGGCATTTGGATGAGAGGAAGGCAGTCAACTAAAATCATGAAGTCAAACCAAGTTCAAGCATGTACAAAGAAAGTCAACAAGCATGGGTCAACTTCAAAAAATCATATCAAATTGAAAACAGATGAGAAATGGATGAGATTAACACCAATGCAAAGCTTGAGATGTCTAGTTATCACATATGAAATTTCATGATCATACAATATGTTATGAGCATTTCCCAAATGATTTGGCAACATGTAGCACAAAAAGTCAACCATTGTCTAGGCAGGGAAGAAAATTCACAATCAAATGGAAAACAGCACAATTAATTCCAGGAAAAGTCACAAATGAACTAGACATGTAAGGGAGGGATCATGCAAAATTTGGAGTCATTTGGATGCAAGGAAGCATGTTAACCAAAATTGGGAAAATGCATATCATTCATGTAGCACCAAATGTAACACATAACTTCAAAAATTTGTAACTCACAAACCACAAATGAGAAATGTATAAACTCTATATGGAAACAAAGGTCAATGTGTCTAGTTTCACCACAAAAAATTTCAAGCTCATTGGATACAACATGAGAATTTCACAATTGAAATGGCACAAGGTATCAATTATGCATACATGTCAAGAAAATAATTATCAATTAAAATCCGGCCAATGGAAAATTAATTAAAAATCACAATCAAATACTAGACACTCTCATGGACATGATGCAAAAAAAATCAGAATTTTTGGAGTTGAAATGAATTAAAAATGAATTTGGCAAGTTGAGGAATAAATTGGATGAAGCATGAACAAGATAGCATGAAGTAATGGTCAACAGAGTCAATGCAGTGGCAAACTGGTAATATCGAGCTCACTAAACAAAACTGTGCGTTTTGGGTGGAGGAAAGGAAATGTTCCTATTGGTTCTCAGCCAATGGAACAGTACATGCGCCAATGAACTTCAAAGTTCTGGGTTTATGAAACCCTAGGGTTTCTAACAGCATGGCATTCATCACTCAATGTTCATCATCATCAAACCAAACAAAACAAACAACAGCATGGCATTAACACTCAAGTGGCATCCTAACACAAACAAACAATGGATCAATGTGGATTTCTAGGCAGAGTATGAGGGTTTATCACAACAGCAGGGCAATGTTCAACTTCATAATTCATCATCAACATGCGACATCCAAATAGCATGGCAGTGGGAAATGGTTCATGTAACCACAAACAACAAACCAAAACAAACAAATGAGAAATTTTCTGGGCAGCTTAAGGTTTTAGAAACAGCAGCAGGGTTTTAGCAGCATGGCTCTCAACATCATGAACAAAACTCGACCAAGCATACAACAGCAAGATATTGATACATTCATCATCTTCATCATAACAGCAATAAACCAAAACATTCATGAGAAATTTCTGGGCATACTCATCATAACAGCAAGCATCAATCATAAACAAACAAACACAACCAGCAGCAATAATCAAACAGGGCCATGACATACTATCCTCATGCAACCTTAATCAACAACAAAACAATCATAATCATAGGAAATTCTGGGCATGGCATAGGTCTGAACAGCAGCAGCATAAAACTCAACATCATCATGAGCTCGAAAATTTCATGTGCCCAGAAATTAAAATTAACCATGCTAATAGCATCAATAAACCTTAAGCAACAAGAATATATCATCATTTTTCATTAAATCATTGCAAACAAGCCAAATCGAACAGAAATGCATTTGTACACAAAGAAAGAAAAATCAGATTTCTCCATCATAAGACCACCATTTCAAGCAAGCTTTAGTTCTCTAGAATCAGCATAAGAAGATCTTTCATAAACATATTATGGCATGGCAAATGATTGAGGTCGAATCACTTACTTGTTTTTGAAGAAAATTGAAAACAGGGCTGCTTTGATGGATTTAAGGGCAAACAGGTGAAGATGATGCTTTGGAGTGATGAATCCTTGAGGCCCTTTAGCTCAACCACGCTTGAAAATGCTCAGCTCATGTTTTGCCATTGTTGAAGCTTGAGGAAAACAGAACAGGTAGAGGCTGCACAGGTTTCTGTTGATGATTCAAAATGTTCCACAAGGTTGTCCAGATAGTGGAAGAAGCAAGAACAGCTCGTGTGCTTTGATGATCTTCTCAGAATTTTCCAAAATGCAAATATGCAAGAAAGAGAGTATGTGTATTTTTCTGTATGGAGGCTGTCAAAAACTAGGGTTGAAATGAGCTAAGAAAGAGCTTATAAGGGTCTGTTTAGAGTTGTTTAATCAAATGCTAAGCTGGTTTAGTTAAGTGGAATCAAAATGCAATTTTGCTAAACTTGTACAAATGAAGTGGAGGTGCAAAGTCCTGCTCGAATTGGGCCTGAAACCAGCTGTACATGACCATCCAAATGCTGTTTGTGGTCTGCTGAAAGAATTGCTGTACTTGTTTTACTCTTTTGATTCCAATTTGCAAAAAAATGCCAAGTTTGTATCTTTGGCCAAAATGAGGTATGGTAATGGTATGAACATGAGTTTAAGCTCTAGACAAGTTTCAAATAACATATGAAGCAAACTCCAATTGGCCAAATGGAGAAAAAGTCCAAGAATCAAAAAGTCAAAGTTTGGTCAAACTTGTTTTTTTAATGAAATAGGTCCAAAAATGCCATTTTGAATGGTAGGGTTTTGGGACATGAAATTTATATTTTTGGAAAGAGGATGAAAAATGTGGTTTGTAGGAAAAAACCCCACCAAATTTGGCCTTATGGTTTGAGAGATATGCCCCTTTGAAGTTCACAAATATTTGAAATTGAATTGATCATATCTTGACAACCACACATGGGATTTTGATGTTCTTGGACTTTTTGAAAATGGGAGAACAAAATCTTCAACTTTCATGTTGGGCAAAAATTCATTTGAAGCTTGTATCATGATGCAAGTTGAGGATCAAGAAGTTTCCATTTTTGGCAGTTGAAATTACAGGTCCACTTTCTATTTTGGGAAATTTTCTGATTTGCTTCAAATTCTTCCATGATGTTGATTGCCATGACATATGAGGCCTATTAGGACATGAATAAGCTCTCTCAAACCATTTCCATCCATCAAAACCATAGAATCAACCACAGTTGACCAACTTTGACTTTTCTAGGGTTTTGGACTGACTGTGCACTTCTGATGAATTCCAAACCCTAGTTCCTTGAGACTTTGACTTCAAATGATGTCCCAAGACATATGAACTCTTGATTATTGACCATGGTGCCCAAATTCCACAAGAATGGCCACCATCCACTGCTTTGACTGATTGTTGACTGTTTAGGGTTTTGACCTGGTTGTGCATTGACTGCTGACCTCTGAGCCTTCCACCCTTGACTTGAACACTTCAAAAAGACCTCCAAGTCATGTGAACTTGTTGGGACAAACCCTAGGGCTTTGATTCCTTGAGAAACAACTTTGCTTGATTAGTTGGCTGATCTCCTGATCAGTTTGACCTAATTCTTGCTTGCTTGCTCTTGAGGCAACTGGGGACAATGCAAATGCTATGCAATGTATCATGATATGCTATGACTTAATATGAAATGATATGCACAATGATAGGTGCAAATTTGAGGTGCTACAGCTGCCCCTATTCAATCAGCTGGGAACCCGAACGGATGATAGCAGTGGCTGTCAGACTTTCAGGGTAAACAGGGATTGAATACAAAAGAACCGTAGAAATTTGCACCAACTGGGTATGATACATGAGAACCACGTCATTTACCGATGACAAACTGCATGACAGCTTCAGAAAAGCAAAACCATTTACCGATGGTTGGAGAACTGGAACCTTGATATTTACCGATATCAACTTCAGCACGACCATTTACCGATGGCGGCTGGGGAAAACAAACTTCTGAAAAACAAAACCATTTACCGATAGTTAAAACTTGATATTTACCGATATCAACTTCAGCCGGACCATTTACCGATGGCTGCTGGGAAACAACTTCTGAAAAACAAAACCATTTACCGATGGTTAAAAACTTGATATTTACCGATATCAACTTCAGCAAGACCATTTACCGATGGTTGCTGGGAAATAATTTGATGTAGGAAGGAAGCAAGACCATTTACCGATGGTGGCTTCAAAGAAATTGGACATTTACCGATGTCAACTTAGCAAGACCATTTACCGATGGCTGCTGCAACTGAGAATTCGATATTTACCGATATCGAAAGAAAACTGGGCCATTTACCGATGGCATCTCCGCTTGGGGAGGAAGAAAATCTTCGTGGTGATACCAGACAAAACGTTTGCCGACGACTTCTGGGGATTTTGATTTTATTAACAAGAGAACAAGGAAATGACCAGACATTTACCGATGACTGGGTGAGACACGATGTTTACCGACATCGAAAGATGATGTTTACCGACATCAAAAAGAAATGACCAGACATTTACCGATGACTGGGTGAGACACGATGTTTACCGACATCGAAAGATGATGTTTACCGACATCAAAAGAGTGACCAGACATTTACCGATGACTGGGGTGAGACACGATGTTTACCGACATCGAAAGATGATGTTTACCGACATCAAAAAGAAAGACCAGACATTTACCGATGACTGGGGTGAGACATTTATGGTGAGAGACAAACAAACGTTTGCGACTGAAAACCAAATAGGACATTTACAGATGACTCTACTGGGGATTTCTGTTGGGGATTATCAGACATTTACCGATGACTGATGGAACGACTCGATGTTTACCGACACCGAAACAATGGCGTTTACCGACACCAAAAATGACCATACATTTACCGATGACTGGGTGAGACACGATGTTTACCGACATCGAAAGATGATGTTTACCGACATCAAAAAGAAAGACCAGACATTTACCGATGACTGGGGTGAGACATTTATGGTGAGAGACAAACAAACGTTTGCGACTGAAAACCAAATAGGACATTTACAGATGACTCTACTGGGGATTTCTGTTGGGGATTATCAGACATTTACCGATGACTGATGGAACGACTCGATGTTTACCGACACCGAAACAATGGCGTTTACCGACACCAAAAATGACCAGACATTTACCGATGACTGGGTGAGACTCGATGTTTACCGACACCGAAGCAATGGCGTTTACCGACACCAAAAGAAACACACGCGGGTGTTTGACATGACACTTACTGGTATCACAAGAACGATATCTGAGATATGTCAAGGCAAGGCTGATCACTTGCTAGGGGTCTCGCTGGGGAGAAACAAAATTTCTGTCACCATCGGGTGAGGAAATAAACCTCTGTGGGGATAATCAATTCTGAATGTTGTCGAAGCAACTGTAGCAGACTTGGTGCTGATGTGGAACAAAGATGATCCGCCTCTGCCGGGGAATACGGTCTGATGTGGTTTCGAACACATGAATGCATATGTTTGAATTTTTCTATGGCGTAATGCTCCATATGGAATGGAAATGCTACGCAGTTTTGAGGATGCAATGATTACTATATGCAATGCAAAAATGGCGAGAACTCTGCGGGGAGATGATACACAGGACGACTGTGCTGAGGAAATCTTCAAGATAAATCCACTGGGGGAAAAGAAAACAACTGCTGGGGAGCCATCAATACAGATCCGCTAGGGGAAGACAAGGCAACTTGCTGGGGATCAATGAAGCAACTCTGTTGGGGAGAAATGACTCAACTCTGCTAGGGGAAAACAGAGGGAAACCTGCTGGGGATAACCCAATCAATCCGTAAAAATTCCGCTTGGGGAAATAACAGAAACTCCACTGGGGAAGCTAAAACCAGGCAACTCTCTGGGGATAAGGTTCAGACACCTCAGATAGAATAGGCTATGCTTTGGAGAATAACTGTTACTCCACCGGGGACGACCCGATATGTTCACAAGTAGAACCGACTTAGCTGGGGATGTAGGTATCCGTCCGCCATGGACACCTGTCCAATCCACTGGTAGGATGGACTCTGCTGGAGAGACAACTGCTTCACTGGGGAAGGCTTAAACAAACCAAAGCTTAGGAGAATGATTTCGTCTGGGGAAAGCACTACTGGGGAATGCTCTCAGGTGACGACCTTACTGGGGAAAATATTCACAGGTGACAACCTGCAAATCGGAACAACAGATGCCCCAGGGAGTACATGGACAAGATACGGTCAAGTGTCCTCAACATTCAAAATGATTTTCAAATGTTTTAATCTTTCTGCACGTCATTGTGTAGCCTTCATGTTTTTGTATGCAATGTTTATCAAAAATTCGGACGTTTTTGCAAACAAAACAGTAAAAGTAAAAAACAAGAGAGCAATTTATCTGAATAACGACTTTTATTGATTGAAAGTGTGCCTGAAAAGGCAAATACATTGGGAAGCAATTCCTAGAAAGAGGTAATTGCGCACAAAAGGAAAATAAACTATCCTAATGGCAATGTGAATATGGCATCCACTGTTTCCCAACTCTGTTATAACTCATAGATCATCAGTTTCCTCCCGATTCCTTGCTTTCTGAGAAGAATGACTGGACCGATCACATCTTTAGAGATGGCCGCTGACGAAGCATGACGAAGTACAGATGACTCAGACTGTAGTCTTCGCTTTAATCCCTCTTTTGGCTGGATCGCCCTTTCGGGTTTTCAATCCACCGGGATACCCATTTTTGCCTAAGCCGCCCTTACGGGTTTTCGACTTACCGGGTGTACAATTTTTCATTTTTATCCCTAACTTTTGCCCGAACCTTTTCTTTCTGTTTTTTGGTTCGCCGGGATGCCCATTTTTGCCTGGACTCTTTTGTTCTTTTTGTCCAGCGGGTCAATTTATGCGAAGTATTTTTTGACTACATCTGAGTTGACAGGGGAAGGAAAATCTTCACCGTCCATTGTTGTAAGCATCAAGGCTCCACCGGAGAAAACCTTCTTCACAACATACGGACCTTCATAATTAGGAGTCCACTTGCCCCTGTTATCTGTACCGGGAGGAAGGATCCTCTTCAAAACTAGATCGCCAGTTTGAAATGTCCGAGGACGCACTTTCTGATCAAAGGCTCGCTTCATCCTTCTCTGATACAACTGCCCATGGCACACAGCTGCTAACCGTCTTTCTTCGATAAGGCTTAACTCATTAAACCTTGTACGAATCCACTCGGCTTCGTCCAGTTTGACATCCAATAATACCCTCAGAGAAGGGATCTCCACCTCAACTAGTAGGACTGCTTCCATACCATACACAAGGGAGTAGGGGGTTGCCCCGGTCGACGTACGTACTGAAGTACGGTACCCATGCAAAGCGAAAGGCAACATCTCGTGCCAATCCTTGTACGTAACGACCATCTTCTGCACAATCTTCTTGATATTCTTGTTAGCTGCCTCTACAGCACCATTCATCTTTGGTCTGTAAGGAGAAGAATTGTGATGTTCAATCTTGAAATCTCTGCATAAGTCTTTCATCATTTTGTTGTTGAGATTCGAACCATTGTCAGTGATGATTCTCTCGGGAACTCCATAACGACAGATGATTTCTTTCTTGATGAACCGGGCAACCACTTGTTTGGTGACGTTGGCATAGGAAGCTGCTTCCACCCATTTGGTGAAGTAATCGATCGCAACCAAGATGAAACGATGTCCATTAGAAGCAGTTGGCTCTATCCTCCCAATCATGTCAATGCCCCACATGGCGAACGGCCAAGGCGAGTTCATGACATTCAACGGGCTTGGTGGTACATGCACCTTGTCGGCATAGATCTGACACTTGTGGCACTTCCGAGCATACTTGAAGCAATCGGACTCCATAGTCATCCAATAATAACCTGCTCTCAGCAATTTCTTCGACATTGCATGACCACCGGCGTGGGTACCAAACGAACCCTCGTGCACTTCTTGCATTAACATGTCTGCTTCGTGTCTATCCACGCATCTGAGCAAGACCATGTCAAAGTTCCGCTTGTATAGCACATCATCCTGATTCAGATAAAAGCTTCCAGCCAGCCTTCTCAGGGTCTTCTTATCATTCTTCGACGCTCCCTCAGGATACTCTCGAGTCTTGAGGAAGTTCTTGATGTCATAATACCACGGCTTATCATCAATAGCATTAACAGACTCGGCTGCAAACACATATGCAGGCCTCTCAAGTCGATTCACAGCAACATGTGGCACATGATTCCACCAATGAACCTTTATCATGGAGGATAAAGTAGCCAAGGCATCAGCCATCTGATTTTCGTCTCGGGGGACGTGATACAACTTCACCTTCTTGAAGAACGTCAGTATTCTTCTGGTGTAATCTCTGTACGGAATCAGATGCGGCTGGTTTGTATTCCAATCTCCATTGACCTGATTGATCACTAGAGCTGAATCTCCAAAAATGTCGAGTGTTTTGATCCTCAGATCAATGGCTTCTTCTATCCCCATGATACAAGCCTCGTACTCAGCTTCATTGTTGGTGACGTCGAAAGTCAATCTAGCAGAGAAAGGTATATGAGCACCTTTGGGATTGATTAGCACTGCGCCAACACCATTACCGTTCATATTCACAGCCCCATCAAACATCAGTGTCCACTTGTCATCAGGATCCGGTCCTTCCTCGACAAGCGGCTCTTCACAGTCTTTCGTCTTCAGATACATGATGTCTTCATCAGGGAATTCAAACATCATTGGCTGATAATCGTCGATTGGTTGTTCGGCAAGATAGTCTGACAGAATACTACCTTTGATGGCCTTCTGTGACGTGTACTGAATGTCGTACTCGGTTAAGATCATTTGCCAACGGGCAACACGTCCGGTGAGAGCTGGCTTCTCAAAGATGTATTTTACCGGATCCATCCTAGAAATCAACAGAGTAGTATGGTTCAACATATACTGCCTTAGTCGGCGAGCAGCCCAGGCCAAAGCACAGCAAGTTTTCTCGAGCAGTGAATATCTTGTTTCACAGTCGGTAAACTTTTTGCTTAGGTAGTATATGGCATGCTCTTTTCGACCAGACTCGTCATGCTGACCCAATACACACCCCATTGAAGTCTCGGTGACTGATAGGTACATTATCAATGGTCTCCCTGGAACTGGAGGAATCAGGATTGGAGGTTTCTGTAAATACTCCTTGATTTTGTCAAAAGCTTTCTGACAGTCATCATTCCATTTGATCGCCTGATTCTTTCTGAGTAGTTTGAAAATTGGTTCACATGTGGCAGTTAGATGAGATATAAACCTTGCAATGTAGTTCAACCTCCCCAAAAACCCACGAACTTGCTTTTCCGTCTTCGGTTCAGGCATCTCTTGAATAGCTTTGACTTTAGCTGGATCAACCTCAATCCCTTTCTCACTGACAATGAAGCCTAAGAGCTTCCCGGATCTCACCCCAAACGTGCACTTGTTCGGATTCAGCCTCAGTTTGAACTTGACTAGTCTGTCAAACAGCTTCTGCAAATTAACCAGGTGCTCCTCTTCTGTCTGCGACTTCGCGATCATATCATCCACGTACACTTCGATTTCGTTGTGCATCATGTCATGAAAGAGAGTCGTCATTGCCCTCTGATAGGTAGCACCGGCATTCTTTAGCCCAAATGGCATCACTTTGTAGCAGAACGTGCCCCAAGGTGTAATGAATGTCGTCTTTTCCATGTCCTCTGGCGCCATCTTGATCTGATTGTAGCCTGAGAAACCATCCATGAAAGAGAATACCGAGGATTGAGCCGTATTATCCACCAATACATCAATGTGAGGTAATGGGAAATCGTCTTTCGGACTCGCCCTATTCAGATCCCGGTAATCGACACACATTCTGACTTTGCCGTCCTTCTTTGGCACGGGAACAATGTTGGCAACCCATGGTGGGTAACTGGTGACAGCTAGGAAACCTGCGTCCCACTGCTTCTGAACCTCTTCCTTGATCTTGACAGCCATGTCAGGACTAGTTCTGCGAAGCTTCTGCTTGACCGACGGGCACTCTTCTCGGAGAGGTAACCGATGCACCACAATGTCTGTATCCAGCCCAGGCATATCTTGGTATGACCAGGCGAATATTTCCACATATTCTTTCAGCATCTCGATTAGCCTCCTTTTGACAGAGTCTTCTAAGGCAGCCCCAATCTTGATCTCTCTTCTGGCGTCCTCAGTACCCAAATTGACAATTTCCAACTCCTCCTGATGAGGTTGGATGACCCTTTCCTCTTGCTTCAGTAGTCTGACCAACTCTGCAGGGAGTTCACTGTCTTCCTCACTCTCCTCTTCAGCTTGGTAGATGGGATTGTTGAAATCATACTGAGCCATAACAGAGTGGTTCACAGTGGATGCCAAAAGATCATTTCTGCATGTTTAATGTTTTGCTTTTAGAAAAAGATTTCAATAAAGTCACAAAAAACAAAAACATTGCCATCTTTATTGTTTTGAAAAAGTGAGAAACAGAAAAACAGAAAATAGAAAGACAGAGATCTCAAAATTTGATTGAAAAACGTCCTTTATTTATAAACATCGTGAACATGATGTGGCCCTACAATGAACCACTGCGCCTGGGCAGAACGTAGGGTTTTCATGCAAAAATGAAAAACAAAAGAAAATTACTCTGTCAGTAGAGTAACTTGGACCACATCTTCTGCTGTCCAATTGTTGATAACCTCGCCTGGTGCACAAGGGCGGACCCAGACATCCAAATCATGGTCACTATCTTCACCATCAGTAGCAAAGACATCTCCGTGGTTCATCAGCCCAGCGCTGGTGAAGGTGCTCGGACCTGCTTGTATGCTCTGCTCTGCTTGGAGAGGCTCGTACCCAATGCCGAATTTGTCCTCTTTAACTGGCAAGTCAACCATCTTGCCCCAGCCCTCAGCTTTGCCAGAGTCTACAACCTCCTTGGCCTGCTTGTACGACGATATCGAAGCGCCCGGCTTCCTCTGCTCTGCACATGCTACCCCTTCTAAGGCCACGGTCTCGAATGCCTGGCACAGGGTTTCGTGGATCTCGCCATCCACCTCAACATATTTGAATGAGGAGAGATGACTCACCAGAATCTCCTCTTCACCACAGACGGTCACGATCTGACCGTTCCAGACATATTTGAGCTTCTGATGGAGAGTCGACGAGACCGCTCCAGCTGCATGAATCCATGGACGCCCCAACAGACAGCTATAAGCAGGCTGAATGTCCATCACGTAGAAAACAATGTTGAACACCTCCGGACCTATCTTCACTGGCAATGTGACTTCACCAAAGACAGAACGCTTGGATCCATCAAATGCACGAACTATAAGATCACTGGGAGTGAGCACAACTCCCTCGACATCGATTTTCTTTAGAATCTGCTTCGGCAGAACATTCAGGGACGACCCGGTGTCCACTAGCACATGAGATAACACTGCACCTTTGCACTCCATAGTGATGTGCAAGGCTTTGTTGTGATTGCGACCCTCAGGCGTTAAGTCCAGGTCAGTGAAATCCACACCGTGCCTGGTGCTCACGTTGGCTAGTACACCTTCTAGCTGGTTGACAGATATCTCTTGCGGGACGTATGCCATGTTCAGCATCTTCAGCAAAGCGTCCCGATGTGCCTCAGAACACATCAGCAAGGAGAGTATCGAGATTTTTGACGGAGTTTAGTTGAGCTGATCTACAATCTTGTAGTCACTCTTCTTGATGATCTTCATGAACTCCTCAACATCTCTCTGGAAAGAACCTTCAGCCTCCTTCTGAGCCGGTTCTTCGTCAACCACTGCTTGTTTGCCCTTAGCTCTGGCGGATGCCTCAGCAGCAGCATCCCTCAAAGGCTGAGGAGCAAACAGTCGTCCGCTCCTAGTGAAACCTCCTGGTCCTCCAACATTGTCCACTACTGGACTTGCCACTGCAGGAGATCTCACCGGAGCACTGATTGTAACTGGTGCTTGCACAGCTGGTCTTGTCTGGTTACCAGCTCTTCTATCACGGCGATAGGCGTCGTCATATCTCCATGGCACAGCTCTACTATTTTCAGCTTGTCCTCTGCCGGACGCCACAATAGTAACTGGTGCACGGATGGTTACCGGAGCAGGGAAGGTAACTGGAGTATTGCTTGTTGTGGGCGCACTGACAGCCCCACGCCCTCTTCCTTCAGACGGCTTATAAAAAATAGTGACAGTAGACACTGCCCCATCATTCTTAACGGCCCGGCTGAACTGCAAACAGCCTTCGTCCATCAGCCTCTGAATACCAGTCTTCAACTGGTCACAACCGTTGATCGCTTCTGAACAGCCCACACAATCTTCTTCACAACCTGGGTCAACACCCCCCTTCAGCAAACGGCCCTTGATTGTTAACAAAGAAGTCTGAACTTCATCAACATTCACAATCAAGTCTTCAGCTTCTCCATCTTCAACATTGTTGACCCTATGCCCGCCATGCTGAGGCATAGGATTGTTCACCACATTCGGAACTGGAGAGAAGTTGATCGCCTTAGCATTGATCAAGTCTTGAACCTTGTGCTGCAAAGCTCGGCATCTTTCAATATGGTGGCCTGGTGCCCCAGAATGAAAGTCACATCTAACGTTTGCGTCATAGCCTGGAGGCAGCACAGTAGGAGTGGCCATTGTACGCAATTCCACAAACCCTAACCGGAGTAGTTCGGGTAACAATTCGGCGTACGTCATAGGCAATGGGTCAAATCTTCTATCAGGATTCAACCTCTGTCTCTGCTGAGGCTGGAAAGGACGTTGTTGTTGTTGTTGCTGTTGTTGAGGTCGTTGCGGTTGTTGTTGAACCCTTTGTTGTTGTGGACGAGGTTGAGGTGCAGGAATAGTTACTGCAGCCACTGGGCGATACTGGTCCCTGTTTGTATTAGCTCTGTACGCACTCCCTCTGTGCTGTACAGCATTGGTTTCTCCTTCTCTACGGCGAGGTGCCCCAGAGAAGGGTTTCTTAGAAGAAGATGAGGAACCTGCATCATGGATCCTCCCAGCCTTGATCAGGCTCTCAGTTCTTTCGCCGCAGATAACGACGTCAGAAAAGCTTCCGAATGGGCAGCTTCCCATCCGGTCCATGTAAACACCTTGCAGAGTACTGATGAACATGTCAGTCAACTCCCTTTCCAGCATAGGGGGTTGAACTCTTGCAGCTAGTTCGCGCCACCTCTGGGCGTACTCTTTGAAACTCTCATTGTTTTTCTGACATAAGCTCTGCAACTGAGTTCTGGTTGGAGCCATGTCCATGTTGTGCTTATACTGCCTGAGGAACGCCTCACCCAGGTCTCTCCAGCACCGAATTGAATCCCGCTTCAATTCCATATACCAGTCCAAGGATGCCCCAGATAGACTATCCTGGAAGAAATACATCCACATCTTCTCATCGTCAGTGTATGCGGATATCTTTCTGTAATATGCCTGCACATGGGTGCGAGGGCAGGAGGTACCGTTGTATTTGTCAAATGACGGCGCCTTGAATTTGTGCGGGATTCTAAGTCCTTCAACCAATCCCATGTTCGTAACGTCAAAACCGAGGGAGTTTTGACATTCCATTGCTCTGATTTTTTCAGCAAGGGCCTCCACTTTGCGATCTCTCGCATCATTTCTACCCAACATGTTGTCGTCTTCACTGAGCATAGTAAACAAATCCTCTTGTCTGTCAACAATTGGAATTCTGTTACGGACCGGAGCATGGATGACTCTGGGACTAACAGCATCTGGAGCAATCGGTTGACCATCAACTCGGATACCCCTCAACTCTTCACCCACAGCATAATTGTTGACGGGAATAGCAGCAGCGGGGACCTCAGGAACTGGGTTTCCTTCTTGCAGAGGCTGGTTGGGCGGTGGCAATGTAGCTTCTTGCCTCTGGACCATTGCTCGGAGTTCTTCCTGGCCTTGTGCGACCCCTTGCATCATATGAATGAACTGGGCCATGCTAGCCCTCATCTCAGCTAACTCGGCTTGAACCTGATCCATGTTGCGTTGATGGTTGAGCCTCGTTGAGTAGCGGTGCGGCCTTTGGTCAGCTATCCTGTCTGGACACAGGAATCAAAGTGAGAAGACGGCCTGAGAACACCTGTTTATGCAAATGAGATGAGTATGATGCATGCAATGCTTGTGCAAATGCTTTGTTTTCAAGGAACCCTTAGGGTATTATTTGCAATATTTTGAATATTTACACATTTTAATTGCTCATGGAAATATTTCATTCAATATATCGGGACAAAGAAATACAGCATTTTTGATTCATTACAAAGAGAAAAGGTAAATGACATCCTATGGATCCCTAGAAGCTCGGGATGCTGGAAGACGGGAAGTGCACAACTTCTTGATCTCCCTCTCATAGGCAGCCTCCATGTCAGCTTTCTCTTTTGCAAGTCGATCGTACTTCCTCTTCCAGAATTTGGATGACTGAGGAAGCAGAGAAGTCCAAGTGTCGTTCGGATCGTCAATCACTCGGTGCTCGAGAAATTCAATCATAGCATCCTTCTCCTTGAGCTGCTGCAGCAATTCCTCCCTCTCACGGATCCAGGCACGCGAAAGGTCCTCCTCTCTCAACTCCTCTACACGTTGGGTAGGGAGGGTTGAAGGCCCAGCCACATCCAACGGTGTAGGTCCTGGATGATCGTACGGCATCAGGTAGGTGGCAGCTCTCTGTCTGACCCAAGAAGTATAGGGCTCCAAAGCAATGCAGTTCTTCGGACCCAACTCATTCCTACTCTTCTTACGGATACTGCGCCATGCACGGACAAATCTGACTTTCAGGCCTTGGGGATCTTTACCCTCCTGGAAAAACGCACCTTCTAACAGAATGTTATTAGGTTTATCTTTCAGGGGGAACCCAAGCTGACGTCGTGCAAGAATAGGATTGTAAGTAATCCCACCACATGTGCCAAGGAGAGGCACATTAGGGAATTCCCCACAATAGTCGATGATCTGAACGGTATCGTACACGCGATCATACCAGGTGATATCATCATTGGTGAGAGACATGAGTCTCTGAGACCACCGTAGACATCCCTTGTTCTCCTTGAAAGCAACTGTCTGCGGCAAGTGCGAAATAAACCACTTGTACAGCAGGGGTAGACAGCAGACAATGACTCCTCCATTCTTCATATTCCTCAAGTGCATGGAGAAATAAGCATCACCCAACAAAGTCGGAATTGGATTAAGGACTGAAAAGATCCTAATGGCGTTCATGTCCACGAACTTGTCGAAGTTGGGAAACAGCACCAATCCATAGATAAGCAGTACGAATAGAGCCTCAAAGGCATCCTCACTCATGGCCTTCCCATAAAAGGTAGCTTGGGCAATGAGGAACTCGGAAGGAAAACCTTGAATTCCGCCTTTGGTAGTCAGATTAGCTCTAATCAGGTCTTCATCTATGTGCAACAAGCTGGAAATCTCTCGAGCAGATAGAATACTCTCTAGGCCACTGAACGGCACTTGATCCAGAATAGGAATCCCAATGAGGTGAGAGTATTCTTCCAAAGTCGGCAGTAGCTGGAAGTCCGGAAATAAGAAGCAACGATGCAACGGATCGTAGAACTGAGCCAAGGTACTCATCAATCCTTCGTCAACCTGAGTGGTGAGCAGAGGCAGAAGCTTCCCATAGCGAGCTTTGAAACCCAAGGGATCTAATACATATGATGTCAGATTCCTTAACTCTTTTACGTCAGGCTGCTTGAAGCTGTATTTCTTTGTATGCCTTTTTGGTCTTTCCATTGTCTGAAAATTTTGCAAAATAACCCTTTAAGTTCCTTGAAAATTTCTCTTTTTTTTTTTTTTTGATGACATGTATGCGGATGAATGCATGAATGCATGAATGCAACAGACACACTCAAGGATCAAGCAAGGCACACCAAGCAAAGGTCGTGGGAAAGCTCTGTGTATCCTTAATATCAATCATCCATTTTGGTGGATTTAGGTTTTCACTATATCGACACCCAAGTTCCATTGATATTAACGGTACATGAACCGGTTCAAACATCCCTAATATCAACCAGCCGCTTTGATGGATTTTAGGTTTTACACCTGATCCGGGATCCATTGATATTAACAATGTGTGAACGACTCAACCACGAATCAAGGGTTTGTTGAGAGTCACGAGCATGGAGTCTCGGTTAAGAACCACCCAAAGGGAGTGTACTAGGGTTTAAACCTGCCAGACATGTTCTATCAGAGGTTCCCATAATCATCGTTCCATCTTTCGAATATTATCGGAGGAACGAATACTCGTATTCCAAGAATATTCTCAAGAGAAACTCTTATGAGTGTAGTATCGCGTGACAATCGCATCAGAACTGACATCTGAACGACCTCCGCACTACGGTCCTAAAAATAGGCCAAGATGGGTTTGGTAAACTAAGGTCCTTGGCTTCTGCGGCACATGATTGAAAGAATAATGCCTAACCACAAATAACTTGTGTGACATTATTAGTTCAACATGACCTCCACCAAGTGAATGGGCTCGCAAGTCAACTGGCTAAGGACTACTCCACACCAGTCAACGAGACTATGCCATTCTCCTATCCTAGAGTGCACTCGAGTTCGGGTATAGAACTCATCTCACAGACCACCAAAACAAACAGCATTGTATATCAAGCAATTCACACATTACAATCAATACAGTGATCCCCAAATTGTACAAGAATAAGTCGAATAACAAATAACAATATAGCACAACAAAGGTGAAAAGTAGGCACTACCGCCAAGGAAACTAGTATTCCCCAGTGGAGTCGCCACTTTTCTGTAGCGGTGTATTCGTCGCCATATGATTTATCAATTAAACCATAAGCAAAGCATACAATGAAGTTTCGAGTCGCCACCGCACTTTTATTTATCCAAAGGACTGGCTAAAAAGCGAACAAAAGCCTAAGAAGTTTTACACGTAGAAAACTAATAAAAGATCAGAGATTCCGGGTAAGGGGTAAGTTACGCAATGGGAAGGTGTTAGGCACCCACTACGTCCTAGGTACTCCTAGGGAGCCCTTTTCACACTAGTTGTACTAAATTGTTATTTATTAAGACATAAGCGTTGTGCAAACATGAGTGAGATGATGAGAAAAGAATATACAAGTTTTATTGGGTTTGAGCGGATGAACCCGCTGCCTACGTACCTTCCATCAAAGGTAAGGATCAAAACGCCGTAGTTCGGCTAAAAGATTTCCAAAAGTGAGTTGGATTCAATTTTAAACAATAGCACTGAGGCTTTTCATTATCAATGGGAGAACACTCGACCAAAACCAACATCCACCATGCGAGGATAGCTTCGACGTACGAGAGGGGTTAACCCTATTTTCAGTACGGAAGTCTTACTGTCGACTCACTAAAGATAAGGTGAGGTTTACATCAACCACAATGATAATTGAAACCTACGGCTAATGCATGAAAAGATTAATGGACAAAGCCAAAACAAGTGAGTGAGTGAAGTTACTGATTATGATTATGAAAATGGAGTCAGAGTATGATTAGGATTGATTCAGAGAAGTATTATGAAATGAAGTTTGAAAAAGTCAAGGACTTGGGGTCCAGGTTTTCAGTTTGAAAAACATGAAGAAGTTTGCACAATGTCTATGGCAAGTTTAAAATCAAAGTGTGAAAAAGTCCTAGGACATAATGAGGATGAATGGATGAGGATGGAAAGTAAAACTTCTCAGAAGGTTCACTTCTTGAGATCATATGAGAAATGATTCAAGGGTGTCCTTTGGAATAGCCATGAATAATAACAAACAGACAAAGCAAAAGAAAGACGGATATCGGATGCCAATCACTGGTCTTATTCCAATCTCCTAAAAATGGCATGGGATGTCAGAAGCCACTCAATGGTCTTACACTAATCTCCTCTACAAAGAAATGGAAAGAAAACGGATACCGGATGCCAATCACTGGCCTTATACCAATCTCCTCAAAAGAAAACAGGAATGAGATATGGAAATCAACTGCCAACTTGTGGGTCTTAGGTTAACTCCACACATGATCATAGGAAAGCAAATGCCAACTCGTGGGTCTTACAGTTGCGTCCTCACATACAAAGAAAGCAAAAACAGGGGTGTCAGATGCCAACTTGTATGGGCTTACTCTAACACACAGTATGATCCCAGGAAAACAAATGCCGGCTCGTGGGACTTACAATTGTATCCTCACATACAAACAAACAAAGCAACAAGCAAAGACAAAATGAGTGGCCAATGTGATGGACTTATACTCACTTCCATATCATAGGAACAAATGCCAACTTGTGGGACTTACAGTTGTCCTCAATGGGTAAACAACAGTAATGATGTCAAACAGACAAAAGAGATGCTCATGCATTAATGACAATTGATGATGATAAATGCATAACATACAGGCAAGCAAGTGCATATGAAGCAATCAATCAGTCAATGAATAGCAAACAGCACACTCTATAGCCAAACAATGGGGGCTCACACAAGAGGGTTTGACTTTGAAAGTCCACTGTAATAGGTGAAGGTCGCTCTTAACCTTGCCATTGAGAGGCTAAGGTGAAGCAGATGAATAGGAGATGAGGGGTGTGCCTCATTGCTTCTATCTCAGATCAGAGAGAGCATTAAATAGAAAGTGGGGGAGTTCAGAAAGATGGAACTCTTTCCCCATTTATTGACTCGATTAGATCTTGGGTTTTTATCTCAATGCTTCAACCATGTGATGGGAGCAGAGAGAGGACACACTGAATAGTGGGGGATAGATTACTTATCCCTACCTTCCACCAATTGCCTCAAATGAGGACTTTTCCTGCTTAGGACAAATTTAAACACACACAGGCATTGCCTCTTAAGGAGGACTTCAGACAGTTCGCCCGGTCAAATAACAGACCGGGTCTCCAGACTACATGAAGAGAGAGTAATTATACCTCAAAAGCAATTGCTAAATAGCAAAGCAAGCAACTAAAGCAACTAAAGGGTACCTGAGAAAAACCAAACAAATCAGTATGCAATTAAACAGTTAAAAGCAAAAGGAAATGGATAAACAGTCAACCACGGAAGGTCAACTGTGCAAAGCAAGACTCAAACACATGAGTCAAACCATCTACAAAACAAAGGTTAGTTCATATGTAAACAAATCCAATCACATTTGTATGATCTCAATGGCAATGGTGCTTAACCTGAAACAGGAACTCAATAGTAAGCACAAAAGACCACTAGGACTAGTCTAGGGTCAAAGGTGAAAGAAAAAGTCAACACAGCAAGGAAAAGTCAACCAAAGTCAAAGTCAAACATTTGAGAAGCTATCACAATTGGGCCCACATTCAAATCATGTATTATGATCATTTCATGAACATTTGAAGTCAAAGTAAGGCAAAGGAAAGCATACAAAAGTCAACAGAATGACTTGCATCAAAAGTCAACCTAAACAATCTCAAAAATCATCAAATAAATCACACTCAATCCTAACATCTAACATGTTAGACATGTAAAATTTCATGGCATTTGGATGAGAGGAAGGCAGTCAACTAAAATCATGAAGTCAAACCAAGTTCAAGCATGTACAAAGAAAGTCAACAAGCATGGGTCAACTTCAAAAAATCATATCAAATTGAAAACAGATGAGAAATGGATGAGATTAACACCAATGCAAAGCTTGAGATGTCTAGTTATCACATATGAAATTTCATGATCATACAATATGTTATGAGCATTTCCCAAATGATTTGGCAACATGTAGCACAAAAAGTCAACCATTGTCTAGGCAGGGAAGAAAATTCACAATCAAATGGAAAACAGCACAATTAATTCCAGGAAAAGTCACAAATGAACTAGACATGTAAGGGAGGGATCATGCAAAATTTGGAGTCATTTGGATGCAAGGAAGCATGTTAACAAAAATTGGGAAAATGCATATCATTCATGTAGCACCAAATGTAACACATAACTTCAAAAATTTGTAACTCACAAACCACAAATGAGAAATGTATAAACTCTATATGGAAACAAAGGTCAATGTGTCTAGTTTCACCACAAAAAATTTCAAGCTCATTGGATACAACATGAGAATTTCACAATTGAAATGGCACAAGGTATCAATTATGCATACATGTCAAGAAAATAATTATCAATTAAAATCCGGCCAATGGAAAATTAATTAAAAATCACAATCAAATACTAGACACTCTCATGGACATGATGCAAAAAAAATCAGAATTTTTGGAGTTGAAATGAATTAAAAATGAATTTGGCAAGTTGAGGAATAAATTGGATGAAGCATGAACAAGATAGCATGAAGTAATGGTCAACAGAGTCAATGCAGTGGCAAACTGGTAATATCGAGCTCACTAAACAAAACTGTGCGTTTTGGGTGGAGGAAAGGAAATGTTCCTATTGGTTCTCAGCCAATGGAACAGTACATGCGCCAATGAACTTCAAAGTTCTGGGTTTATGAAACCCTAGGGTTTCTAACAGCATGGCATTCATCACTCAATGTTCATCATCATCAAACCAAACAAAACAAACAACAGCATGGCATTAACACTCAAGTGGCATCCTAACACAAACAAACAATGGATCAATGTGGATTTCTAGGCAGAGTATGAGGGTTTATCACAACAGCAGGGCAATGTTCAACTTCATAATTCATCATCAACATGCGACATCCAAATAGCATGGCAGTGGGAAATGGTTCATGTAACCACAAACAACAAACCAAAACAAACAAATGAGAAATTTTCTGGGCAGCTTAAGGTTTTAGAAACAGCAGCAGGGTTTTAGCAGCATGGCTCTCAACATCATGAACAAAACTCGACCAAGCATACAACAACAAGATATTGATACATTCATCATCTTCATCATAACAGCAATAAACCAAAACATTCATGAGAAATTTCTGGGCATACTCATCATAACAGCAAGCATCAATCATAAACAAACAAACACAACCAGCAGCAATAATCAAACAGGGCCATGACATACTATCCTCATGCAACCTTAATCAACAACAAAACAATCATAATCATAGGAAATTCTGGGCATGGCATAGGTCTGAACAGCAGCAGCATAAAACTCAACATCATCATGAGCTCGAAAATTTCATGTGCCCAGAAATTAAAATTAACCATGCTAATAGCATCAATAAACCTTAAGCAACAAGAATATATCATCATTTTTCATTAAATCATTGCAAACAAGCCAAATCGAACAGAAATGCATTTGTACACAAAGAAAGAAAAATCAGATTTCTCCATCATAAGACCACCATTTCAAGCAAGCTTTAGTTCTCTAGAATCAGCATAAGAAGATCTTTCATAAACATATTATGGCATGGCAAATGATTGAGGTCGAATCACTTACTTGTTTTTGAAGAAAATTGAAAACAGGGCTGCTTTGATGGATTTAAGGGCAAACAGGTGAAGATGATGCTTTGGAGTGATGAATCCTTGAGGCCCTTTAGCTCAACCACGCTTGAAAATGCTCAGCTCATGTTTTGCCATTGTTGAAGCTTGAGGAAAACAGAACAGGTAGAGGCTGCACAGGTTTCTGTTGATGATTCAAAATGTTCCACAAGGTTGTCCAGATAGTGGAAGAAGCAAGAACAACTCGTGTGCTTTGATGATCTTCTCAGAATTTTCCAAAATGCAAATATGCAAGAAAGAGAGTATGTGTATTTTTCTGTATGGAGGCTGTCAAAAACTAGGGTTGAAATGAGCTGAGAAAGAGCTTATAAGGGTCTGTTTAGAGTTGTTTAATCAAATGCTAAGCTGGTTTAGTTAAGTGGAATCAAAATGCAATTTTGCTAAACTTGTACAAATGAAGTGGAGGTGCAAAGTCCTGCTCGAATTGGGCCTGAAACCAGCTGTACATGACCATCCAAATGTTGTTTGTGGTCTGCTGAAAGAATTGCTGTACTTGTTTTACTCTTTTGATTCCAATTTGCAAAAAAATGCCAAGTTTGTATCTTTGGCCAAAATGAGGTATGGTAATGGTATGAACATGAGTTTAAGCTCTAGACAAGTTTCAAATAACATATGAAGCAAACTCCAATTGGCCAAATGGAGAAAAAGTCCAAGAATCAAAAAGTCAAAGTTTGGTCAAACTTTTTTTTTTTATGAAATAGGTCCAAAAATGCCATTTTGAATGGTAGGGTTTTGGGACATGAAATTTATATTTTTGGAAAGAGGATGAAAAATGTGGTTTGTAGGAAAAAACCCCACCAAATTTGGCCTTATGGTTTGAGAGATATGCCCCTTTGAAGTTCACAAATTTTTGAAATTGAATTGATCATATCTTGACAACCACACATGGGATTTTGATGTTCTTGGACTTTTTGAAAATGGGAGAACAAAATCTTCAACTTTCATGTTGGGAAAAAATTCATTTGAAGCTTGTATCATGATGCAAGTTGAGGATCAAGAAGTTTCCATTTTTGGCAGTTGAAATTACAGGTCCACTTTCTATTTTGGGAAATTTTCTGATTTGCTTCAAATTCTTCCATGATGTTGATTGCCATGACATATGAGGCCTATTAGGACATGAATAAGCTCTCTCAAACCATTTCCATCCATCAAAACCATAGAATCAACCACAGTTGACCAACTTTGACTTTTCTAGGGTTTTGGACTGACTATGCACTTCTGATGAATTCCAAACCCTAGTTCCTTGAGACTTTGACTTCAAATGATGTCCCAAGACATATGAACTCTTGATTATTGACCATGGTGCCCAAATTCCACAAGAATGGCCACCATCCACTGCTTTGACTGATTGTTCACTGTTTAGGGTTTTGACCTGGTTGTGCATTGACTGCTGACCTCTGAGCCTTCCACCCTTGACTTGAACACTTCAAAAAGACCTCCAAGTCATGTGAACTTGTTGGGACAAACCCTAGGGCTTTGATTCCTTGAGAAACAACTTTGCTTGATTAGTTGGCTGATCTCCTGATCAGTTTGACCTAATTCTTGCTTGCTTGCTCTTGAGGCAACTGGGGACAATGCAAATGCTATGCAATGTATCATGATATGCTATGACTTAATATGAAATGATATGCACAATGATAGGTGCAAATTTGAGGTGCTACAGGTTAACCCTGTTTTCAGTACGGAAGTCTTACTGTCGACTCACTAAAGATAAGGTGAGGTTTACATCAACCACAATGATAATTGAAACCTATGGCTAATGCATGAAAAGATTAACAATGGACAGAGCCAAAACAAGTGAATGACTGAGGTTAATTGATTGTGATTATGAAAGTGGAGTCAAAGTATAATTAGGATTAATTCAGAGAAGTATTATGAAATGGAATTTGAAAAAAATTCAAGGACTTGGGGTCCAGGTTTTTAGTTAGAAAACATGAAGATGTTTGCACAACAAGGGTGAAAAGTAGGCAATACCACCAAGGATCGATTTTATCCCCAGCAGAGTCGCCACTTTTCTGTAGCGGTGTATTCGTCGCTATATGATTTATCGATTAAACCATAAGCAAAGCATACAATGAAATTTCGAGTCGCCACTGCACTTTTATTTATCCAAAGGACTGGCCAAAAAGCGAACAAAAGCCTAAGAAGTTTTACACGTAGAAAACTAATAAAAAGATCAGAGAGTCTGGGTAAGGGGTAAATTACGCAATGGGAAGGTGTTAGGCACCCACTACGTCCTAGGTACTCCTAGGGAGCCCTTTTCACACTTGTTGTATTAAATTGTTATTTGTTATGACATAAGTATTGTGCAAACATGATTGGGACGATGAGAAAAGAATGTACAAGTTAATTATTGGGTTTGAACGGATGAACCCGTTGCCTACGTACCTTCCATCAAAGGTAAGGATCAAAACGCCGTAGTTCGGCTAAAAGATTTCCAAAAGTTGGTGGATTCAATTTTAAACACAAGCACTGAGGCTTTTCATTATCAATGGGAGAACACTCGACCAAAACCAACATCCACCATGCGAGGATAGCTTCGACGTACTAGAGGGGTTAACCCTGTTTTCAGTATGGAAGTCTTACTGTCGACTCACTAAAGATAAGGTGAGGTTTACATCAACCACAATGATAATTGAAACCTATGGCTAATGCATGAAAAGATTAACAATGGACAGAGCCAAAACAAGTGAATGAGTGAGGTTAATTGATTGTGATTATGAAAGTGGAGTCAAAGTATAATTAGGATTAATTCAGAGAAGTATTATGAAATGGAATTTGAAAAAAATTCAAGGACTTGGGGTCCAGGTTTTTAGTTAGAAAACATGAAGATGTTTGCACAATATCTATGTCAAGTTTGAAAGCAAAGTGTGAAAAGGTTTAGGACATAATGAGGATGAATGGATGAAGATGGATTGTAAAACTTCTTAGAAGGTTCACCTCTTGAAATCATATAGGAGATGATTCAAGTGTGTCCTTTGGAGTAAGCAATGGATAATAACAAAATAAATAAAGAAATGATACCGGATGCCACTCAATGGTCTTACTCCAATCTCACAAACAAAAAGCGGATATCGGATACCAATAGATGGATTTACACCAATCTCCTAAAACAGAAATGGATATCAGAGGCCACTCAATGGACTTACACTAATCTCCTCAAAAGAAAACAAAGATGAAATATGGAAGTCAACTGCCAATCTATCTGGACTTAGGTTAACACCACATATGATCATAGGAAAACCAATGCCACATCACAGGGACTTACAATGGATCCTCACATACAAAAACAGAAGCAACACATGATCATAGGAAAGCAAATGCCAACTTACAGGGACTTATAATTGCAACCTCACATACAATCAAACAAACCAAATTATGATCACAGGAAAGCAAATGCCAACTTACAGGGACTTACAATTGCATCCTCACATATAAACAAACAAACCAACTTATGATCACAGGAGAGCAAATGCCAACTTACAGGGACTTACAATTGCATCCTCACATACAAAGAAACAAGCATCAAACAAAGAGATGAGTGGCCAATGAAATGGTCTTACAACTCACTTCCATATCATAGGAACAATAGCCAATGAATGGTCTTACAATTGTCCTCAATGGGCAAACAACAATGATAATGTCACACAGACAAATGAGATGATCATGCACTAATGGGCAATAAATGATGATGAGTGCACAAAGCAAGCAAGCAAACATGTGCATATGAAACAACTAGCAATCAATGAAGTCATTCAGCACACACTATAACCAAACAAGGAGGCTCACACAAAAGGTTTAGGCATTGAAGCCAACTGGAATAGGGTCACAGGTGCTCTTAACCTTGCCATTGAGGGGCTAAGGTGAAGCGGATGAAAGGAGATGAGGGATGTGCCTCATTGCTCTTATCCCTGGTCAGGGAGAGCATTTGAATATCAGAAGGTGTGGGAGTTCAGAAAGTAGGAACTCTCTCCACAAATTATTGACTCTATAGATCTTGGGTTTGGATCTCAATGCTACAACCATGTAATGGGAGCAAGGAGAAGACTCACAGAATAGTAGGAGATAGGTTGCTTATCTCTTTGATCTACCAATTGCCTTATTTGAAGGACTTTTCCTGCTTGGGGACAAAATTAAACACACACAAGCATTGCCTCTTAAGGAGGACTTCAGACAGTTTCCTGGCCAAGTAACAGGCCAGGTCTTCCAGACTACATGAAGAAAAAGGAATTATACCTCAAAGCAAATTGCTAAATAGCAAAGCAAAACAAGTTCAAAGAACTTAAGCAACTAATGGTACCTGAAATAGTCAAACAAATCAGTACACAGTTCAACAGTTTAAATCAGAAGGAAGTAGAAACCAACAATCAAAACAGACAGGCAAATGTGCAAAGCACAAGACTCAAATCATATGAGTCAAACCACCTACAAAACAAAAGGGGTTAGCTCATAATAAACAATCAAGCTTAATCAACTTGCAAAAAGTTTCTTTGAAGCATTTGTTGCTCAACCTGAAACAATGAACTCAAACATAAGCCAGGAGACCCCTAGGACAAGCCTAGGGTCAAAAATGAATGAGAAAGTCAAAACAGCAAATGAAAGTCAACCAAAATCAAGTTTAAACATTTAAGAAGCAAACCCAATTGGTCTCAAGTTCAAATCATGCATCATTATCATTTCATAAGCAAAAGAAGTCAAAGCATGGCAAATGAGAGCTCATAGAAGTCAACAGCAAGACTTAGCTCAAAACCAAACATAATCAATTCCAAAAATCACCAAATAATTCATGGTCAATCACAATCCATAACATGACATGCATATAAAATTTCAGCTCAATTGGATCATGGGAAGATAGTCAATGAAAATCAAAAAGTCAAAACAATTTCAAGCATGCACAAAGAAGTCAAACAAACATGTATCAACTTCAAAAAATAATAACTCACTGACAACAGATGAGAAATGAATGGGATCAACACCAATGCAAAGCTTAAGATGTCTAGCATGCACATGTAAAATTTCATGATCATCCAATAAGGTATGAGAATTTCACAAATGAAATGGCAAGATGTGTCACACAAAGTCAACAATTGACTAGGCAGGGGAGAAAAATCTCAAACAAATAGGAAATGGCATAATTAATTCCAAGAAAAATCACAAGTCAACTAGACATATAAGAGAATGTTCATGCAAAATTTCACATCAATTGGAGGTCAGGAAGCATGTCATCAAAAATCATGAAATTGCATATCATTGGTGTGACACAAATTGTCACACCCTAGTTCAAAAATTCACAACTCAGCAACCAAATAAGATAAATTCAAGAACTCTACATCAAAATAACCATGGATGAGTGTAGATTAAGCACAAAATATTTCAGATCAAATGGATATATATCACAATTTCACAATGGTTTTGGCAAAAGGTATAAAATATGCATACATGTCAAGAACCCTAATGCCATTAAAAATCCAGCCATCCAAAAAATCAGAAAAAATCATGATAAAATAATAGAGATCAAACAGGACATGATGCAAAAAATTTCATGAAATTTGGATGTGAAATGAGTGAATTATGAATTTTGTAAGATTGAGTATCAAATTGAAATAAATGAACAAAATAAACATGGATGGATAGGTCAAAGAGTTGACCGGTGGCAATTTTGTGAATATGTGCATCATTTATCAAAACGCAGCGCATTAGTAAGACACGTGAAATGTTATGATTGGTGCAGGCAGTGAACAGTGAAGCGAACTCATGCAATACGTGAACAGGGAATTTTGGAAATGTAAACTAGGGTTTTCAAATGGAACAGTGAACATCTCATCTTCTTCAACAAGCTCGATTCAAAAATTTTCCAGAAACATAAATTGAACATACCAATCGAAACATCAAGTAATGTACATCAATATTCCAGCAATAGATTTCGTTAAATCATCTCAATCAAAGCAAATCGAACAAGAACATGTTTGAGCATAAAATTTAAAATCCAGATTTCTCATGCATAACTCGACCATTTCATGTGATTTAAGTTGCATTGTAACCAGCAAAGAGTAATCTATCATAAGCATAGCATGGATTAGAGAAAGAAAGTGGTCGAAACCTTACTTATTTTTTGAAGCAAATGGAGCAACAGTGATGAAATGGATGTTGTTGGGTCGTTTTGTGCTGAAACAGATGTTCTTTAAGTTCCCAAATGAAGAATGGTTGAAGAACTTTAGCTCAGTGATGCTTGAAAATGCCCAAATCGAAATCTGCCATTGTTGGAGCTTTGGATGAAACAGAACTCGAAATGTGGTTACAGCTAGTGTTCTAGGCTTGGAATGAGCTCAATATTGATGGTGGGTGATGACACAACCAAGCTAGCTCGTGGTTCTTGAGGTTTTGTGGAAAAAGATTCAACAATGCACAAAATGAGGGAATGAGAGAAAGAGTTTTTCTGTGTTAGAAAGTGGGCTGCTAGGGTTGGAATGTGCAGAAAAGTTGCTATATATTTGCTGTTTTAACTTGGCTAAACCAATGCTAATCACCATTATCTCAAAATAAGTAAATTTCCATTTTGCTAATTTTCCACCAAATGCACATGGAGGTGTGAGGTCTGCCCGAGTTTGGGCCTTGGGCAAGCTTCAAATGACATTCCAAGCAAGTTCCAATTGGCCAAAATGTTTAAAATTGGTTATTTGAAAAAGTCAAAATTCCAACTCACTTGAAATTAATTAAGGCAAGTTCAAAAAGGCCATTTTGCATGGTGATGTTTTGGTGCATGAGGATGACATTTTTGGAAAGAGGAGGTTAAATATGACTTGTAGGAAAAAACCCCACCAAATTTGGCCAAATGGTTTGAGAGATATGGCCTTTTGAAGTTCACAAATTTTTGAAATTGAAATGATCATATCTTGCCAACCATTCATGGGAATTGAGAGTTCTTGGACTTTTTGGAAATGGGAGAACAAGATCTTCAACTTTCATGTTGGGCAAAAATTCATTTGAATCTTGTATCATGATGTAAGTTTAAGATCAAGAAGTTTCCATTTTTGGCAAATTTGAATTACAGGTCAACTTTCTATTTCTGGAAATTTCTTGCCTGACTTTATTTTCTTCACTGTGGATGCTTGACATGATATATGAAGCTTATATAGGCATGAATGACACCTCTCAGACCAAATCCCATCATCAAATCACTGATTAAATCAACAGTTGACCAAGTTTGACTTTCTAGGGTTTTGCTTGACTGAAGCACCTTCTGATGAATTCCAAACCCTAATTCCTTAAAATCTTGATTCCAAATGATGTCATAAGTTGTATGAACTCTTGATTATTGACCATGGTGCCCAAATTCTGCAAGAATGGCCACCATCCACTGCAATGCCTGATTTTGACTGATTTGACCTAATTGGCTGATGATTGCTTCAGCTGCAAGTAACATGGTTAGATGACAATATTTTTGTACTTTTTGGTTAATAAACATATGAAAAGCAAAGATATACAAAGGCAAAGCACGCTTGGTGATCAAGAACCAACTCACAAGGCAACCTACCCACTAGGAGGGAAGCTAGGGCATGCAATGATCCTTGAGGCCATGATATGATATGATGTGGGCCATGAGGGATCTTAGGGCCAAAATTGGGGTCTTACAGATGCCCCTATTTAAGGTCATTCTAGCCGGAGAAGTGAAGTTTAGAAATCTTCATCTCGACGCGGTAGAATGGGCTTAAATAACAATAATGAGACAAATTTTGGTCCCTAAGAGACCTCATGATGCAAATGTATGTATGCAAAAGACACAAATTCTGTGGGGAAAATGATTCACACAGAAGAAAATACGATCCATCGGAGTAATACACTCACCAGGAACAGAGACTCTAACAAGACTCTAGTTGGGGATAGACAAAACTGACACAGCGTGGGCAAAACATGACTCTGATTAGGGAATAACAGGAAACGGACTGGAGAACTCACTGGGGAGTGAAGGACTCACACTGGGGAAAAGAAAAATTCCAAAGGAAAATAAATCCATTGGAGAGACACAAGCTGACTCCTGGGGAGAAGCAAAAGGAAAAATTCACTGAGGAATCACCAAACAAAATGAGGTGTTACCGGGTATAAGGGTAACAAAAATCAGGAAAGAACACCAAGGATACCGGGTTGTAGGTATGTAACAGGTGACCGACCAAAGACGTGAATTGGTGTGTGTTCCAAAACACTCATCATCCTGAAGAGAGCGAGAGCAAACTTGTTTATAGGATGGATATTTGATTCTGTAAAGAATGCAAATCTTACTCAGTTGGGGAAACAAACAAAGTGTTTGATAAAAGAGTGCATGAGATATATTATCTATAGCCGTCAAAACGTAGATAATATACTCGCATGGAAAGTTATCCTGAACTGGGTTGTAGGTTGTTTATAGGATAAAATCCGAAAACGTGAATTGGTTTGTGTTCCAAGACACTCATCACCCTGAAGAAAGCTAGAACAGCAGACTTGTTTATAGGATGGATGTTCGATTCCACAAGGAATACGAACCTTACTCGACTGGGGAAGATCAACAAAGGATTCCGACCAAAGAGCGCATGAGACATATTATTCATTACCGGCAGACCGTGAATAATATACTCGAAAGGAAAAGACACCAGAGATACCGCAGTATATAATAGGTGACTAACCAAAGACGTGAATTGGTATATATGCCAAAACACTCATCATCCGAAAGGAGGGCTTGAAAAAAGCAAATCGACTTACAGGATGGACATTCGAATCCACAACGGGAAAACGAATCTTACTCAACTGGGGACACAAACCCAAAGAGTGCATGAGATATAATATCCATTACCGGCAGACCGTGGATAAGAATACTCGCATGAGATATATTATCTATTACCGTCAGAACGTAGATAATAAACTCGCATGGTAAGAAACACCAGAGATACCGGTTACTGGGTATATAATAGGTGATCTACCGAAACGTGAGTTGGTATATATGCCAAAACACTCATCATCCGAAACACAAACTGGTTAAAGGATGGATATTCGATTCTACAAAGAATACGAATCTTGCTCAGCTGGGGAAAATCAACAAAGGATTCCAACTAAAGAGCGCATGAGATATACTATTCATTACCGGCAGACCGTGAATAATATACTCGAGAGGAAAAGACACCAGAGATACCGAAGTATATAATAGGTGACTATCCAAAACAGAGAGACAATCGATACCAAGCATACGGGTAAACGAAAGACAACTCAAAGGGATAAATTGCAAGCATCCGGCAATTATCCAACAACAAAGAAATATTCGACTCCGCAAAGGGAAATAACGAATCTTACTCGACCAGGGAAACACGAAAGGCTTCAACTGAAGAGTGCACGAGATATATTATTCATAGCCGTCAAAACGTGAATAATAACCTCGTATGGAAGATTATCCTTAACCGGGTTGTAGGTTGTTTATAGGATAAAATCCGAAAAGAAAGGCATCGGGATACCAGAATAGGTATATAATGATGACCAATCAAAAGGAGCAACAGACATTACCAACAAAGGGGGTAAATGAAAGGCGATCTGCTGAGGATTCACTGGTGAGAATCAATGATCCGGGGAACACAATCACTGACACAAGGTGAAAGGACCCGCTGGGGATAAAATTGCTAGCATACGACAATTATCCACAAAAGACTTGCTGGGGATATAAGTGCTGATCTGAGCAACTTATCCAAGCGAAGGAAAAAAAAAATCAACATCAAGAACTAGACGAAGATAACCACAAGGGGGATTGTCATCGGTTAGGATGAATAACAAAGCTAACTCTGCAAGGAGAGAGAACAGGGTTTATGACTACCGGTTCGTAGGTAGAAAAACCGCAAAGATAGGACTTACGACTGCTGGTTAGTAGGCAGAGGGCCAAAAGGGTGGAGGTAACAACACAATTAGGGTTTACATCTACCGAATACGGGATAGAAGACCAACAACACCGCGTGGGGATAGAACAAATCACAAATCCGCACGGGAAACCAAAATAGGGTTTATAACAAACCACAAACTGCTGAAGAGCAGGAAAATAGGATTTGCGACTACCGACTGTTAGGTAGAAAACCAACAACTCTGGCTGGAGAATCAAGGGTGTATAACCACAAATTCCGCCAAGAAAGCCAGGAAAGATAGGACTTATAACTATCGGTATGAGGGTAGAAGCCCAAAAACATTCCGCTGGGGAACAACCCACTGGGAAGCACAAGACTTTTGACAAATAGCCGATTCGGGAATAATCCGAAAAGACAGACTGAATCAAGACACGTCCTAATGAGGATATAACTCAAATAGGAAAATCCATCCCAATATATATGTTGGGAGGAAACGGAAGAAACCGTCGTCCACGAGGATATATCTCCGTGGGGAACTGCAGAAGGAAAGATAAACATTTTCTGCTTATGGGATTGACTCTATATGGAGAGATTTAAAACACCCGACATCTGCTTGGGGAGATCTGTAAAGAGATCTATATCACCATAGCAGGAGACACGACAAACAAAAGATATATGGCAAGAAATGCAACATGAATATCTGAATGTTTATGAATATGCATGAATATGCGTGATTTATGTTTGATGAATGCTGACAAAACAGACAATTCTAACACAACAGGTTCAGGAATCAAACGTCCGGTATTATACTTCCAGGGGAAAAACCAGCTGGAAAGCCAATCTGCGGAGATCTATGTGCTGTAAAGCAAAGATCTGCGGGTACTGCTGAAGAAGCAGAGGATCAGAAATATCAGGAGACAACCCAATCAGGGTACAAAAAGTCACAACGGGCAAAGCAGCCACCAAGACGAATCTGTAGGGGAACAAGAGAAAACCCAAGATATCTGCAGGGGATCCTAGTGTCAACTGAGAAACGAAAGGGTGCATAAGCACGAACTGCTGTAGAGGCAAAACCACATAACTCCGCTGGGGAACAACCCACTGAGGGAGAATGATATCATCCAAATAGAATCTAACTGCATAAGCAACTCTACTGGGGAAAACTGTCGGCTACTCTCTTGGGGAAGAACCCACTGAGGGAGGACAGATCAAACAAGTAGATTCTGCAACGAACCAATCCACTTGGGGAGAAAATACACAGCCAACTGATCACAACAAGTAGATTCTGCAATATAAGCCACTCTACTGGGGATCACAAACAGTCAGGAAATCAATCCGTTCTCTGGAGGCCAAAGCCATCATCCGACCATACTGGGGATTGAAGGAGTATACAACAGGCGAAACTGCCACAGCAAACACTCTGCAGACTATGCTGAGGAAAAGATGGATGAAATACTGGGACATCAACCCAAATCAACCACTAAGTAGGAAAATAAATCCTGCTCTGCTGAAGAGAATAACACTCTGATGGAGAGATAGCAACAATTCCACAGACGACTTCGCTGGGGAAAAGGTAAAGTACTGGGTATCAAACCACTGACTTACCGAGTCTTCAAAAAGAAGGCGATCAAGCTGAGGAAACAGACAATTCCGCTGGCTACTGCACTGGGAAGAGTGATAACAACTCTACTCGCAAGTCCGATGGGGATATCAATAATAGCTCTACTCATGACTGTGCCGAGGAGACAAATAAAGTCTGGGGCAAACGACCCACTGGAGAAAGTGACGGGGCACCAAGATGATAAACCATCAACCGCCGAAACTTCACAAGAAAACACCCATGCTGGGAAAACTGCTGCTGGAGCAAAACGAAGTCTTCAACAACACTCTGCTTGCGACTATACTGGGGACAACCCCAACAACAACTCTGTTTGAGGAACAACCCCAACAAAGATCTGAAGAAAGAAGATACAACCAAATCAGGAATATGAACGAATGTCTTACCTGTTGGAAATCATGCCACCCTCGGGAGAGCACTGAGATATTCTTGAGTATCCTTTCAATCTTGTGAATGTTCACTTTGTTTAAAACAAAAATTTTGAAAAATTTAATTTGTTTAAAACAATGATATTTTATCAATTAAAACATGCAAAACATTTGTTGGATTGAAACAAATAAGAGTGCAAATAATTGGATAAAAAGCTCAAATTTATTTGATGGAATGGTAGCCTGCAAATGGCAAGACTCCATGGATCTGTACAAATTTGAAATCAGTGATATATATTGGAAGAGGGCTACATCGAACATAATGATCCTTTCTCTACCAATTTGAATCTCGATGTATCCGAAGCTTCGGTTGACGACGAATCGAGAATCTTCTGACGAAATGACGACTGATAAACCAGAAAGTCTTGTCAGGATGCAGTTACTTGCCAAATCCCTAATTTTTGCCTAGATTGCCCCAGGGTGAGGTACTCAATCTAGCGGGATGCAAATATTCTCTTTTTTTTCAAGTCTCTAATTTTTGCCTGGATTACCCTTGCGGGTTCTCCACCGAGACGCTCATTTTTGCCTAAGCCGCCCTTTCGGGTTTTCAACTTAGCGAGCTATTCTGTTTTTTTCATTTGCATATACTTTTTTTTCTAGGCAAAGTATCTCTTAACTGCATCTGAATTCACAGGACGAGTGAAATCCTCCCCATCCATCGTTGTAAGCATCAAAGCTCCGCCTGAAAAGGCTCTCTTAACAACATATGGACCCTCGTAGTTTGGAGTCCACTTGCCCCTGGAATCGGGCGCGAAAGACAAAACTTTCTTGAGCACAAGGTCACCTTCTCGGAACACACGAGGCTTGACCTTCTTATCGAATGCTTTCTTCATTCTCTGCTGATATAACTGACCATGGCACATGGCAGTTAATCGCTTCTCTTCAATCAAATTCAACTGGTCATAACGACTCTGAATCCATTCAGCATCAGTCAACTTGGCTTCCATCAAGACTCGCATTGATGGGATCTCCACCTCTACTGGGAGAACAGCTTCCATGCCATAAACAAGAGAGAAAGGGGTTGCCCCTGTTGAAGTGCGTACAGACGTCCGATATCCATGCAAAGCAAATGGCAGCATCTCATGCCAATCTTTGTACGTGACAGTCATCTTCTGGATAATCCTCTTGATATTTTTGTTAGCAGCTTCAACAACCCCATTCATCTTAGGTCTGTAGGGAGAGGAATTATGGTGTGCAATCTTGAATTCAGCGCACAACTCATCCATCATCTTGTTATTCAGATTGGATCCATTATCAGTAATGATCCTCTCTGGCACACCATAACGGCAAATCAGCTGGTTCTTGATAAACTTCACAACCACCTGCCTGGTTACATTCGCGTATGAAGCGGCTTCAACCCATTTGGTGAAGTAATCAATTGCTACGAGAATAAATCGATGTCCGTTGGACGCTTTCGGCTCAATCATGCCGATCATGTCAATTCCCCACATAGAGAAAGGCCATGGTGATGAAATCACATTCAGAAGTGTCGGAGGAATATGAATCTTATCCGCATAAATTTGACACTTGTGACATTTCTTCACATATTTGCAACAGTCAGACTCCATTGTCAGCCAATAGTAGCCTGCTCTCAACATCTTCTTAGCCATAGCATGTCCATTGGAATGAGTACCAAATGAACCCTCATGGACCTCAGTCATCAACAGGTTTGCTTCGTGTCTATCCACGCATCTGAGCAAAACCATATCAAAATTTCTCTTATACAGCACTTCACCACTGAGGTAGAAACTGCCTGACAACCTTCTCAAAGTTTTCCTATCTTTCACAGATGCCCCAGGCGGGTAGACCTGGTTCTGGAGGAAATTCTTGATATCAAAATACCAAGGCTTGTCATCTTTCCCTTCTTCGATTGCAAATATGTGAGCGGGTCTGTCCAAACGCATCACAGTAATATTGGGAACATCATTCCACCATCTGACAACAATCATGGAAGCAAGCGTAGCAAGAGCATCTGCCATCCGATTATCCTCTCGAGGAATATGATAAAATTCAACTTCTGTGAAGAAAGTTGAAATTCTCCTTGCGTAATCTCTGTATGGGATGAGACCAGGCTGATTCGTCTCCCATTCACCCTTGATCTGATTAACAACCAAGGCCGAATCACCATAGACATCAAGATACTTGATTCTCAAATCAATGCATTCTTCAAGTCCCATAATGCAGGCTTCGTACTCCGCCATATTATTCGTGCATTTGAAAGTTAGCCTTGCTGTAAACGGAATGTGTGAACCCTGAGGAGTAATGATCACTGCCCCAATTCCATTTCCATATTGATTAACAGCACCATCAAACACCATCGTCCATCTGGAACCAGGTTCCGGACCTTCATCAAGTGTAGGCTCATCGCAATCTTTCATCTTCAAATACAGAATTTCTTCGTCAGAGAAGTCATACTGAACAGACTGATGATCTTCAATCGGCTGGTGCGCTAGATGGTCAGCCAAGATACTACCTTTGATAGCTTTCTGAGCTCGATACTCGATATCATACTCAGACAACAACATCTGCCAACGGGCAATCCTCCCAGTTAAAGCAGGCTTCTCGAAGATATACTTAATCGGATCCATTCTGGATATCAACCAAGTTGTATGATTTATCATGTACTGGCGCAAACGCTTAGCAGCCCAAGCCAAAGCACTGCACGTCTTCTCAAGCATAGAGTATCGAGACTCACAATCAGTAAACTTCTTACTGAGGTAGTATATAGCAAATTCCTTCTTCCCTGATTCATCTTGTTGACCGAGTACACAACCCATCGAGTCTTCAAGAACTGTTAAGTACATGATCAGAGGTCTTCCTTCTACAGGTGGAGACAAAATCGGAGGTTCAGACAGATAATCTTTGATACTGTCGAAAGCTTTCTGGCAATCCTCGGTCCAATCATGAGACTGATCTTTCCGGAGGAGCTTGAATATCGGCGCACATGTGGCAGTCATGTGGGATATAAATCTGGAAATGTAGTTCAAGCGGCCAAGAAAACCTCGGACTTGCTTCTCAGTTTTGGGTGCGGGCATCTCTTGTATTGCTTTGACCTTTGCAGAATCAACCTCAATACCTCTCTCGCTTACCACAAAACCCAACAACTTGCCGGAACGGACTCCAAAAGTACATTTGTTCGGATTCAGGCGAAGTTTGAACTTCCTCAGGCGCTGAAAAAGCTTCAACAAATGCTCAATATGCTCAACTTCCGTTCGGGACTTTGCAATCATATCATCAACATAGACTTCTATCTCCTTGTGCATCATATCATGAAACAAGGTAGTCATAGCTCGTTGATACGTGGCTCCGGCGTTCTTCAAACCGAAGGGCATCACTCGATAACAGAATGTTCCCCAAGGTGTGATGAATGTTGTCTTCTCCATATCCTCTGGTGCCATCTTGATTTGATTATATCCGGAAAATCCGTCCATAAAGGAAAAGACTTTGAATTTGGCTGTATTGTCTACCAACATGTCAAAGTGTGGTAGCGGAAAATCGTCTTTTGGACTAGCCTTATTCAAATCTCTGTAATCAACGCACATACGGACTTTTCCATCCTTCTTAGGAACAGGCACAATATTGGCCACCCACTGAGGATATGTCGAAGTCACCAGAAACCCCGCATCAATTTGCTTCTGAACTTCCTCTTTGATCTTCACTGCCATATCTGGATGAGTTCTTCTGAGCTTCTGCTTCACAGGCACGCACTCAGGCTTCAAAGGCAGGAAATGTTGCACAATATCTGTATCTAAACCCGGCATGTCTTCATAGGACCAAGCAAAGATATCTGAATATTCTCGTAGCAAGCTGATCAAATCTTCCTTGACAGACCCTTCAAGAAGTGCCCCAATCTTCACCAGGCAAACACAATCTTCAGACCCCAAGTTGACTGTTTCCAAGTCTTCGAGATGCGGCTGAATGATCTTCTCTTCGTGCTCAAGGAGACGGGTGATCTCATCAGGAATCTCTTCAACGTCATCTTCCTCTGCCTCAAATACAGGGAATTCAAAATTAGGAGATGGCGTTGGATCATTATGTTCAATGGGTTTTAGGATCAACCTGCATAATGATTTTGGTTAAAGAAAAAAAAACTTCAGAATTTAGACAAGCAAATCATTATGCAGATGAAAAAAATGTTTGCTTTTATTCTTGTTTTTATGGGTTTTTTTGTGATCACTGATTTCATTCAAAAAACAAAAAGTGAAAACAAAGGAAAAACAAATGTTAAACAATGTGAAAATTGAATGAAAACATCATTGTATATATGCTTTGCCAACAATGTCATCACTTCTCCCTTTGGCATGGGAGAAGGGTTTTAAACAAAATGAACAATTACTCTGATCTATGGATGACTGTAGGAACATCTACAGCGACCCAATTGTGGCAGACACCACCAGGAATAACAAAATTGTTCAAGTCTTCTGTATCTTCTTCTTCAATGATAGCAGCAGCTTCCTCCTCCTCAGGTTGATCAGCATGGATGAATCCTCCACTTGTGAACAGACCTTGCTCATTGCATGCCCCAGAACCATAGCCAATGCCAGCCCGGGATCGGTTGTCTTCGAGTTCAAGCACTTTCCCAAATCCAGCAACTGCACCACATTCAATGGCCAACTTAGCATCTCGGTAGGAAGTGAATGAAGGAGACTTCTTCTCGATTGGTTTATCAATAGATAAAGCTTGAAACTGAGTTCCAACTTCATCCTCAGCATCAATATACGAGAAAGAAGACAGATGGCTAACCAGGAGAGCCTTTTCTCCCCCTACTACAACCAATTTCTTGTTTTTGACAAACTTCAGCTTTTGGTGTAGGGTGGATGTCACGGCGCCAGCCTCGTGAATCCATGGTCTGCCTAAGAGACAGCTGTATGATGGGTGGATATCCATTACTTGAAAAGTAACTTGGAAATCACTTGGTCCTATCTTGATTGGGAGATCAACTTCTCCAATCACGGTCTTGCGTGACCCATCAAATGCTTTCACAACAACCCCACTCTGCCTCATAGGAGGACCTTGATATGACAATCGAGAGAGTGTGGATTTTGGCAATACATTAAGAGATGATCCAGTGTCCACCAACACATTGGACATTGCATCAGATTTGCAATTCATTGAAATATGTAAAGCCATGTTGTGGTCTCTTCCCTCCTCAGGGAGATCAGCGTCACAAAAGCTCAAAGTGTTGCAAGCGGTAATGTTTGCAACGATGCTATCAAATTGTTCCAGGGTGACGTCATGATCGACATATGCCAGATCCAAGACTTTCTGCAGAGACTCCCTATGAGGCTCTGAATTCAGCAATAGAGAAAGAATGGAAATCTTGGAGGGCGTGTGTAGAAGCTGGTCTACAATATTGTACTCACTCTTTCTGATGAGCCTCAGCATCTCATCAGATTCTTCATCAACAATGCCACTTGGGCCAACTGAAGGAACAGGAGTCTTTTGTACAGATGAGGAGGGTTTGGCAACATCAAGTGCCGGATTCTGAACATTCACAGCGGTTCCCACAGGACGCTCAACAGAATCAGAAACAGCAGGGGCTTTTGCAGGTGCAGAAAACACACGACCACTTCGGGTCAACCCACTAACATCAGCAATAGTGGTCACAGAAGTGGAAGGCAAAGGCACTTCAACCCCATCCTGGACAGCAACAGGATTGTACCGGAATGGCACAGCTCGATCAGATGAATAAGGCACAGGGCCGGCAGGCTTGATAATCAAAGAAGGTGAAGCCTTCGGCCTGTTGCTATCGTAGCGAATAACAACGGGCTCAGGCAGCTTGAACACTGGTGATATGACATTCACCTCAGGCTCAACTGTATCAACATTGCGATTCTGCAGAATCTCAATGGTACCCTCATTCAACAGCTTTTGAAGTTCTTTGCGGACCTGGTCGCAACCCAAGCGGTTCACCGAACAGACGCGGCACTTGTCGTGGTTATGCTTCAAATAGCTGTGCTGACACAGCATCTTATGTAAATCGACCAGCGACTGCCTGATGTGGCTGACATACTTAACCTTGTACTTCCCAAGGCATTCCTGAATCATATTCACAGATTTCCCATGCGACGGCAATGGGTTCTTGGTGATGTTCGGGCTTGAGTCTTCAAAACTCAGAATTCCACTTCTCATAAGGTCTTGCACCTTAGTCTTCAATGGAAAGAAGTTCTCTACATTGTGGCCCGGAGCACCGGAATGGTAGACACAATGCTGGTCTGGTTTGTACCACCATTGCGGGTTTGCAGGAATGGCAGGAGGATCCCTGGGAGAAACCAATTTCCTCTCCAACAAGGAGGGATAAAGCTCTGCATATGTCATAGGAATTGGATCGAAGCTGATCTTCTTCCTATCATAATTCACATTAGCTTGATTGGTTGTACTTCCACGAGGCTGGTAAGCCTGTTGCTGTGGACGTTGCTGTTGTTGTTGGTATTGCGGTTGCTGATATTGCTGCTGATGCTGATACTGCTGAGGTTGATATTGCTGAGCATTATCTTTGAATACAGGTGCTATATGAGCCACCTGGTGTTGATGTCCGGCACGACGTGCAGGCTTCCTCTGAACAGAGGGTCTTCTATGCTTCGGCTGAGACTGCACAGCATGTGCCTCACCTTCTTTCCTCTTAAACGCCCCATATCGTTTAGAGGAAGAGCTATCATCCTTAGCTAACCGTCCTTCACGAACACCTTCTTCAAGACGCATCCTCATGTTCACCATCTCGGTGAAATCAGAGGGAGCGCTTGCTACCATCCGCTCATAATAAAATGAGCCAAGAGTCTTCAGAAAGATCTAGGTCATTTCCTTCTCTTCCAGCGGTGGAGTGATTTGAGCTACCAGCTCACGCCATCTCTGGGCATACTCCTTGAACGATTCCTTATCTTTCTATGACATGGACCTGAGTTGATCACGGTCAGGCGCCATATCGACATTGTACTTGTATTGCTTGACGAAAGCTTCGCCAAGGTCATTGAAAGATCGGATGTTGACACTGTCCAGGCTCATGTACCATCTGAGCGCGGCACCAGACAGACTATCTTGAAAATAATGGATCAGGAGTTGATCATTATCAGTCTGTGTTGACATCTTCCTGGCGTACATGACCAGGTGAGCGAGTGGACAGGTGTTCCCCTTGTATTTTTCAAAGTCAGGGACCTTGAATTTGATCGGTATCTTCACACCGGGAACTAAGCAGAGTTCGGCTGCAGACTTGCCGAATAGGTCTTTGCCTCGAAGAGTCCTCAATTCCTTTCTCAGCTCGAGGAATTGATCGTTCATAGCATCCATCTTCTCATGAACATCTGAGCCCTCAGACGCCTCAGAGTGATAGATGGTGTCGTCTACCCTAGGCATGGTATGCACGACAGGAGGAGCGGGAATAGGGACCGGGCTAGATGCCGGCATTTGAGCGAATGTTGGAGCTGGCAGATCAGGCATAAAGCCTGGAGGCATCCCCCAAGGAAAACCGGGAGGCATGGCATTGGGCTGATGGGTGCTGACTGGCACCGTTGAAGTAGCCACTTCAGAAATAACCGTCCTCTGAACAGGAGTTGCTGGCTGTTGAGCAGGTTGGTTCTGAGCAGCAAGGAGTTGCTCCATCAAAGCGCCAAGTCTGGCGACCTCTTCCTTCAGTTCTCTGTTCTCTTGTTCCAATTGCTCCATGACCCTCGCTGAATTGACCCGCGTATAATACCGGTGAGTCAGCTTGTCTTCAAAATAAATGAAGAGCAGATGTTAGGACAAGAAGACCAGAAAAAGGGTACTTGTTTATGCAAGAATGATGCATGAAATGCTTGTGCAAATGCTTTGTTTTCAAGGAACCCTTAGGGTGTCTTTTGCAATATTTTGAATATTTAAACATTTCAATCGCTCATGGAAAAATATTTCATTCAATATATTGAAACAAAGAAATACAGCATTTTTGATTATTACAAAGAGAAAAGGTAAATGACATCCTATGGATCCCTAACAGCTCGGGATGCTGGAAGACGAGAAGTGCACAACTTCTTGATCTCTCTCTCATAGGCAGCCTCCATATCAGCTTTCTCTTTTGCAAGTCGATCATACCTCCTCTTCCAGAATTTGGATGACTGAGGAAGCAGAGAAGTCCAAGTGTCGTTCGGGTCGTCGATCACTCGGTGCTCGAGAAATTCAATCATATCATCTTTCTCCTTGAGCTGCTGCAGCAATTCCTCTCTTTCGCGGATCCAAGCACGCGAAAGGTCTTCTTCTCTCAACTCCTCTACACGTTGGGTAGGGAGGGTTGAAGGCCCAGCCACATCCAATAGTGTAGGTCTCGGATAATCATATGGCATCAAGTAGGTGGCAGCCCTCTGTCTGACCCAAGAGGTATATGGCTCCAAAGCAAGGCAGTTCTTTGGACCCAACTCGTTCCTACTCGTCTTGTGGATACTGCGCCAAGCACGGACAAATCTGGCTTTCAGGCCTTGGGGATCTTTACCCTCTTGGAAGAATACACCTTCTAACAGAATGCTATTAGGTTTATCTTTTAGGGGGAACCCAAGCTGACGACGTGCAAGAATAGGATTGTAGGTAATCCCACCACATGTGCCAAGAAGAGGCACATTCGGGAATTCACCACAATAATCGATGATCTGGACGGTATCATACACGCGATCATACCAGGTGATATCATCATTGGTGAGAGACATGAGTCTCTGAGACCACCGTAGACATCCCTTGTTCTCCTTGAAAGCAACTGTCTGCGGCAAGTGCGAAATAAACCACTTGTACAGCAGGGGTAAACAGCAGACAATAACTCCTCCACCCTTCATATTCCTCAGATGCAAAGAGACATAAGCATCGCCCAACAAAGTCGGAACTGGATTAAGAACTGAGAAGATCCTAATAGCGTTCATGTCCACGAACTTGTCGAAGTTGGGAAACAGCACCAATCCATAGATGAGCAACACAAATAGAGCCTCAAAGGCATCCTCACTCATGGCCTTCCCATAAAAGGTAGCTTGGGCAATGAGGAACTCGGAAGGAAAACCTTGAATTCCGCCTTTGGTAGTCAGATTAGCTCTAATCAGATCTTCATCTATGTGCAACAAACTGGAAATCTCTCGAGCAGATGGAATACTCTCTAGGCCACTGAACGGCACTTGATCCAGAATCGGAATCCCAATAAGGTGAGAGTACTCTTCCAAAGTCGGCAATAGCTGGAAGTCCGGAAATAAGAAGCAGTGATGCAAGGGATCGTAGAACTGAGCCAAGGTACTCATCAATCCTTCGTCAACCTGGGTGGTGAGCAGAGGTAGGAGCTTCCCATAGCGAGCTTTGAAACCCAAGGGATCTAATACATATGATGTCAGATTCCTTAACTCTTTTACATTAGGCTGCTTGAAGCTGTACTTCTTTGTATGCCTTTTTGGTCTTTCCATGTCTGAAAATTTTGCAAATAAACCCCTTAAGTTCCTTGAAAATTTTCTTTTTGATGACATGAATGCGGATGAATGCGTGAATGCATGAATGCAACAACACACTCAAGGATCAAGCAAGTCACACCAAGCAAAGGTCGTGGGAAAGCTCTATGTATCCCTAATATCAATCATCCATTTTGGTGGATTTAGGTTTTCACCTTATCGACACCCAAGTTCCATTGATATTAACGGTACATGAATCGGCTCTAACATTCTTAATATCAACCAGCCGCTTTGGTGGATTTTAGGTTTTACACCCGATCCGGGATCCATTGATATTAACAATGTTTGAACGACTCAACCACGAATCACGGGTTTGTTGAGAGTCACGAGCATGGAGTCTCGGTTAAGAACCACCCAAAGGGAGTGTACTAGGGTTTAAACCTGCCAGACATGTTCTATCAGAGGTTCCCATAATCATCGTTCCATCTCTCGAATATTATCGGAGGAACGAATACTCGTATTCCAAGAATATTCTCAAGAGAAACTCTCATGAGTGTAGTATCGCGTAACAATCGCATCAGAACTTACATCTGAACGACCTCCGCACTACGGTCCTAAAAATAGGCCAAGATGGGTTTGGTAAACTAAGGTCCTTGGCTTCTGCGGAACATGATTGAAAGAATAATGCCTAACCACAAATAACTTGTGTGACATTATTAATTCAACATGACCTCCACCAAGTGAATGGACTCGTAAGTCAACTGGCTAAGGAATACTCCACACCAGTCAACAAGACTATGCCATTCTCCTATCCTAGAGTGCACTCGAGTTCGGGTATAGAACTCATCTCACAGATCACCAAAGCACATAGCAATTGTATATCAAGCAATTCACACATTACAATCAATACAATGATCCCAAATTGTACAAAAATATGTCATATAACAGATAACAATATAGCACAACAAGGGTGAAAAGTAGGCAATACCACCAAGGATCGATTTTATCCCCAGCAGAGTCGCCACTTTTCTGTAGCGGTGTATTCGTCGCTATATGATTTATCGATTAAACCATAAGCAAAGCATACAATGAAATTTCGAGTCGCCACCGCACTTTTATTTATCCAAAGGACTGGCCAAAAAGCGAACAAAAGCCTAAGAAGTTTTACACGTAGAAAACTAATAAAAAGATCAGAGAGTCTGGGTAAGGGGTAAATTACGCAATGGGAAGGTGTTAGGCACCCACTACGTCCTAGGTACTCCTAGGGAGCCCTTTTCACACTTGTTGTATTAAATTGTTATTTGTTATGACATAAGTATTGTGCAAACATGATTGGGACGATGAGAAAAGAATGTACAAGTTAATTATTGGGTTTGAACGGATGAACCCGTTGCCTACGTACCTTCCATCAAAGGTAAGGATCAAAACGCCGTAGTTCGGCTAAAAGATTTCCAAAAGTTGGTGGATTCAATTTTAAACACAAGCACTGAGGCTTTTCATTATCAATGGGAGAACACTCGACCAAAACCAGCATCCACCATGCGAGGATAGCTTCGACGTACTAGAGGGGTTAACCCTGTTTTCAGTATGGAAGTCTTACTGTCGACTCACTAAAGATAAGGTGAGGTTTACATCAACCACAATGATAATTGAAACCTATGGCTAATGCATGAAAAGATTAACAATGGACAGAGCCAAAACAAGTGAATGAGTGAGGTTAATTGATTGTGATTATGAAAGTGGAGTCAAAGTATAATTAGGATTAATTCAGAGAAGTATTATGAAATGGAATTTGAAAAAAATTCAAGGACTTGGGGTCCAGGTTTTTAGTTAGAAAACATGAAGATGTTTGCACAATATCTATGTCAAGTTTGAAAGCAAAGTGTGAAAAGGTTTAGGACATAATGAGGATGAATGGATGAAGATGGATTGTAAAACTTCTTAGAAGGTTCACCTCTTGAAATCATATAGGAGATGATTCAAGTGTGTCCTTTGGAGTAAGCAATGGATAATAACAAAATAAATAAAGAAATGATACCGGATGCCACTCAATGGTCTTACTCCAATCTCACAAACAAAAAGCGGATATTGGATACCAATAGATGGATTTACACCAATCTCCTAAAACAGAAATGGATATCAGAGGCCACTCAATGGACTTACACTAATCTCCTCAAAAGAAAACAAAGATGAAATATGGAAGTCAACTGCCAATCTATCTGGACTTAGGTTAACACCACATATGATCATAGGAAAACCAATGCCACATCACAGGGACTTACAATGGATCCTCACATACAAAAACAGAAGCAACACATGATCATAGGAAAGCAAATGCCAACTTACAGGGACTTATAATTGCAACCTCACATACAATCAAACAAACCAAATTATGATCACAGGAAAGCAAATGCCAACTTACAGGGACTTACAATTGCATCCTCACATATAAACAAACAAACCAACTTATGATCACAGGAGAGCAAATGCCAACTTACAGGGACTTACAATTGCATCCTCACATACAAAGAAACAAGCATCAAACAAAGAGATGAGTGGCCAATGAAATGGTCTTACAACTCACTTCCATATCATAGGAACAATAGCCAATGAATGGTCTTACAATTGTCCTCAATGGGCAAACAACAATGATAATGTCACACAGACAAATGAGATGATCATGCACTAATGGGCAATAAATGATGATGAGTGCACAAAGCAAGCAAGCAAACATGTGCATATGAAACAACTAGCAATCAATGAAGTCATTCAGCACACACTATAACCAAACAAGGAGGCTCACACAAAAGGTTTAGGCATTGAAGCCAACTGGAATAGGGTCACAGGTGCTCTTAACCTTGCCATTGAGGGGCTAAGGTGAAGCGGATGAAAGGAGATGAGGGATGTGCCTCATTGCTCTTATCCCTGGTCAGGGAGAGCATTTGAATATCAGAAGGTGTGGGAGTTCAGAAAGTAGGAACTCTCTCCACAAATTATTGACTCTATAGATCTTGGGTTTGGATCTCAATGCTACAACCATGTAATGGGAGCAAGGAGAAGACTCACAGAATAGTAGGAGATAGGTTGCTTATCTCTTTGATCTACCAATTGCCTTATTTGAAGGACTTTTCCTGCTTGGGGACAAAATTAAACACACACAAGCATTGCCTCTTAAGGAGGACTTCAGACAGTTTCCTGGCCAAGTAACAGGCCAGGTCTTCCAGACTACATGAAGAAAAAGGAATTATACCTCAAAGCAAATTGCTAAATAGCAAAGCAAAGCAAGTTCAAAGAACTTAAGCAACTAATGGTACCTGAAATAGTCAAACAAATCAGTACACAGTTCAACAGTTTAAATCAGAAGGAAGTAGAAACCAACAATCAAAACAGACAGGCAAATGTGCAAAGCACAAGACTCAAATCATATGAGTCAAACCACCTACAAAACAAAAGGGGTTAGCTCATAATAAACAATCAAGCTTAATCAACTTGCAAAAAGTTTCTTTGAAGCATTTGTTGCTCAACCTGAAATAATGAACTCAAACATAAGCCAGGAGACCCCTAGGACAAGCCTAGGGTCAAAAATGAATGAGAAAGTCAAAACAGCAAATGAAAGTCAACCAAAACCAAGTTTAAACATTTAAGAAGCAAACCCAATTGGTCTCAAGTTCAAATCATGCATCATTATCATTTCATAAGCAAAAGAAGTCAAAGCATGGCAAATGAGAGCTCATAGAAGTCAACAGCAAGACTTAGCTCAAAACCAAACATAATCAATTCCAAAAATCACCAAATAATTCATGGTCAATCACAATCCATAACATGACATGCATATAAAATTTCAGCTCAATTGGATCATGGGAAGATAGTCAATGAAAATCAGAAATTCAAAACAATTTCAAGCATGCACAAAGAAGTCAAACAAACATGTATCAACTTCAAAAAATCATAACTCAATGACAACAGATGAGAAATGAATGGGATCAACACCAATGCAAAGCTTAAGATGTCTAGCATGCACATGTAAAATTTCATGATCATCCAATAAGGTATGAGAATTTCACAAATGAAATGGCAAGATGTGTCACACAAAGTCAACAATTGACTAGGCAGGGGAGAAAAATCTCAAACAAATAGGAAATGGCATAATTAATTCCAAGAAAAATCACAAGTCAACTAGACATATAAGAGAAGGTTCATGCAAAATTTCACATCAATTGGAGGTCAGGAAGCATGTCATCAAAAATCATGAAATTGCATATCATTGGTGTGACACAAATTGTCACACCCTAGTTCAAAAATTCACAACTCAGCAACCAAATAAGATAAATTCAAGAACTCTACATCAAAATAACCATGGATGAGTGTAGATTAAGCACAAAAAATTTCAGATCAAATGGATATATCATCACAATTTCACAATGGTTTTGGCAAAAGGTATAAAATATGCATACATGTCAAGAACCCTAATGCCATTAAAAATCCAGCCATCCAAAAAATCAGAAAAAATCATGATAAAATAATAGAGATCAAACAGGACATGATGCAAAAAATTTCATGAAATTTGGATGTGAAATGAGTGAATTATGAATTTTGTAAGATTGAGTATCAAATTGAAATAAATGAACAAAATAAACATGGATGGATAGGTCAAAGAGTTGACCGGTGGCAATTTTGTGAATATGTGCATCATTTATCAAAACGCAGCGCATTAGTAAGACACGTGAAATGTTGTGATTGGTGCAGGCAGTGAACAGTGAAGCGAACTCATGCAATACGTGAACAGGGAATTCTGGAAATGTAAACTAGGGTTTTCAAATGGAACAGTGAACATCTCATCTTCTTCAACAAGCTCGATTCAAAAAATTTCCAGAAACATAAATTGAACATACCAATCGAAACATCAAGTAATGTACATCAATATTCCAGCAATAGATTTCGTTAAATCATCTCAATCAAAGCAAATCGAACAAGAACATGTTTGAGCATAAAATTTAAAATCCAGATTTCTCATGCATAACTCGACCATTTCATGTGATTTAAGTTGCATTGTAACCAGCAAAGAGTAATCTATCATAAGCATAGCATGGATTAGAGAAAGAAAGTGGTCGAAACCTTACTTATTTTTTGAAGCAAATGGAGCAACAGTGATGAAATGGATGTTGTTGGGTCGTTTTGTGCTGAAACAGATGTTCTTTAAGTTCCCAAATGAAGAATGGTTGAAGAACTTTAGCTCAGTGATGCTTGAAAATGCCCAAATCGAAATCTGCCATTGTTGGAGCTTTGGATGAAACAGAACTCGAAATGTGGTTACAGCTAGTGTTCTAGGCTTGGAATGAGCTCAATATTGATGGTGGGTGATGACACAACCAAGCTAGCTCGTGGTTCTTGAGGTTTTGTGGAAAAAGATTCAACAATGCACAAAATGAGGGAATGAGAGAAAGAGTTTTTCTGTGTTAGAAAGTGGGCTGCTAGGGTTGGAATGTGCAGAAAAGTTGCTATATATTTGCTGTTTTAACTTGGCTAAACCAATGCTAATCACCATTATCTCAAAATAAGTAAATTGCCATTTTGCTAATTTTCCACCAAATGCACATGGAGGTGTGAGGTCTGCCCGAGTTTGGGCCTTGGGCAAGCTTCAAATGACATTCCAAGCAAGTTCCAATTGGCCAAAATGTTTAAAATTGGTTATTTGAAAAAGTCAAAATTCCAACTCACTTGAAATTAATTAAGGCAAGTTCAAAAAGGCCATTTTGCATGGTGATGTTTTGGTGCATGAGGATGACATTTTTGGAAAGAGGAGGTTAAATATGACTTGTAGGAAAAAACCCCACCAAATTTGGCCAAATGGTTTGAGAGATATGGCCTTTTGAAGTTCACAAATTTTTGAAATTGAAATGATCATATCTTGCCAACCATTCATGGGAATTGAGAGTTCTTGGACTCTTTGGAAATGGGAGAACAAGATCTTCAACTTTCATGTTGGGCAAAAATTCATTTGAAGCTTGTATCATGATGTAAGTTTAAGATCAAGAAGTTTCCATTTTTGGCAAATTTGAATTACAGGTCAACTTTCTATTTCTGGAAATTTCTTGCCTGACTTTATTTTCTTCACTGTGGATGCTTGACATGATATATGAAGCTTATATAGGCATGAATGAGACCTCTCAGACCAAATCCCATCATCAAATCACTGATTAAATCAACAGTTGACCAAGTTTGACTTTCTAGGGTTTTGCTGGACTGAAGCACCTTCTGATGAATTCCAAACCCTAATTCCTTAAAATCTTGATTCCAAATGATGTCATAAGTTGTATGAACTCTTGATTATTGACCATGGTGCCCAAATTCTGCAAGAATGGCCACCATCCACTGCAATGCCTGATTTTGACTGATTTGACCTAATTGGCTGATGATTGCTTCAGCTGCAAGTAACATGGTTAGATGACAATATTTTTGTACTTTTTGGTTAATAAACATATGAAAAGCAAATATATACAAAGGAAAAGCACGCTTGGTGATCAAGAACCAACTCACAAGGCAACCTACCCACTAGGAGGGAAGCTAGGGCATGCAATGATCCTTGAGGCCATGATATGATATGATGTGGGCCATGAGGGATCTTAGGGCCAAAATTGGGGTCTTACATTAGGGATTTAGCTTTGCTCTGTTAAACAGGTTATGGCTTCCAGGAAGACCATCCGGATCAATCTTGTAGCAATCTTTCCTCAACTCAAGGATTTAGTGTCAGAACTTCCCGATCATGCTCAGTTCATCAAAAAACATGGTTCTCTTCTCAATTTGGTTACCACCGGTTTCAAGGAAGATATGATGAGAGTTCTATTCCAGTTCTTCGATCCTAAACATCAGTGCTTCACCTTCCCAGATTATCAGTTGGTACCCACATTAGAAGAATTCTCCAGGCTGCTTGGGATACATATCCTTGATCAAATACCTTTCAGTGGTTTAGAAAAGATCCCGAAGTCTGAAGAAGTTGCCGCAGCTTTACACATGACAAAGTCCGACGTTGAAACTAATTGGGTAACAAGAAGTAAAGTTAAGGGTTTACTTGCCAAATTTCTGATAAATAAGGCCCGAGAATTCTTAAAAGTTATGGATGTCCATGCTTTCGAAGATGTCCTAGCATTACTAATCTATGGTTTGGTGTTATTCCCTAATCCAGACCAATTCATAGACATGAATGCTATTAAGATATTTCTCACTCGTAACCCTGTGCCTACCTTGCTTGGAGACATTCTGCATTCCCTTCACACCCACACTATGAAAAGGCAAGGGAATCTCATGTGCTGCGTACCTTTATTATCCAGGTGGTTTATTTCGCACCTTCCTCAATCAATCTTGAAGAATGAGCAAAATTTGAAATGGTCTCAAAGGATAATGTCGCTCTCCCATTCAGACATCCGTTGGTGTCCTCATCTCGAAGAAAATGTTATCATCATTGACCGTTGTGGAGAATTCTCTAACGTGCCACTCCTAGGGATAAGAGGGGGTATTACTTACAACCCAGCTTTAGCCCTACGTCAGTTTGGTTATGCTCGAAGAGATGGTCCACATGAAATAATTCTTCAAGGCACTGTGTTTGACTATGACAACGACTCTCAAGGTCTCCGTCAAAGGTTTGTACGAGCTTGGGGCATGGTGAAAAGAATTACTTTAGGACAGAAAAACTCTATTCCTATGGAACCTTATCTCAGATGGGTACGCACAAGAGCTCGTGAACTTGTCATGCCATATCTTGCAATCGGACCATTGATTGTTGAACCAGGAGTTGAAGGAGGTACTCCTCAGGTCATTCCCTATCCAGATATGCCTACCAATGTTGAAGAACTGAAGAGATCCTGGATCCAGTTGAGAGAGGAAAGGGATACTTTTGAGACTCAGTTCGTTGCAGAAAGGAAGAAAGTATTAGAGCTCACCAGCCAGCTTAATGAGGAGCGAAGACTCAATGCATATCTTCGCCCAAAAAGAAGTCGTCCCTGGGAGACTTGAGCTTTCATTGTATTTTTATTATTTCATTTTTGTAATGAACAGTGATTAAAGAAATTATTAATAAAAGTTCCTCTCTTTTTGGTAGTTTACACAAAGTTAAATTCCAAAAGTCCTTGAAAATATTTCATACATTGCATAGCATAACATGACATTGCATAACAGGTATTCTAAAAGCTCAATGTTCTTACGGTCTTCCTTGCAAACAGAAAAATGGCCCTCGAACAAACTGTCAAAGATCTCCAGGCTCAAAATGCTCAATTCCAGGAGATGATCTTGAGCTTATCCAAGGGGCAGGAGGAACTGAAGGCTCTCTTGCTCGAGCAGAAGAAAGACAAGAATCCTGTGAGTTACATTAACCCGGGAAGAAGGCTTAAAGGACAGGCGGCAGGAGTCAAGATTAGGATTCCGAAAGATCAAGAAGAGGGGACAGATTCAGAAGAGGAGGATGTTGATCCCCTCAACCCTGAAGACGATGATGAGGATTATGAAAATGAACAGTACTCTCCAAAAGATGATAAGTACAAGTTGCTAGAAGAACGTATGCTAGCTATGGAGGGTCAGAAGGAACCCGGTCTGGATTTTGAAAGCTTGGGTCTGGTCTCTGATGTGGTCATTCCTTGCAAATTCAAGATCCCCACTTTCACTAAGTACGATGGTGCGTCTTGTCCTCAGATGCATCTGAGAGCTTATGTGAGAAAGATTCAGCCGCATACCACTGATAGGAAGCTATGGATCCATTTCTTCCAAGAGAGTCTGTCTGGCACACAGTTGGAGTGGTATTACCAGCTCGAGAGCTCTAACATCCGCACCTAGACTGACTTGGCGACAGCTTTCTACAAGCACTACCAGTATAATTCTGAATTCGCGCCTACTCGGCTATAGTTGTAGAGTATGACGATGGGATCTAAAGAAAGCTTCAAAGAATATGCTCAAAAATGGAGAGATTTGGCTGGCAGGGTCAAACCCCCTATGACTGATCGAGAATTAGTGGACATGTTCATGGGTACACTGACTGGCCCATTCTACAGCCATCTACTGGGAAGTTCTTCATCGGGTTTCACTGACCTTATATTGACGGGTGAACGTGTTGAAAGCGGTATTCGAAGTGGAAAGATACAGGCGGCTACCTCTGCAAGCACCAGAAAGCCCCATCAGGGAAAGAATGAATCAAATGCTGTGTACGGTCAAAGGGGTCATAACAAGAAAAACCGTGACCATGCAGTTGGAGCAGTTACAATTGCAGCCCCGCCAGCTCAAAACTTCCAGCACAGACAAGACAGGCCGAGAAGGCAGTTTACCAAGATCAATATGACTTTAGCACAGGCACTGCAAGGTATGCTGAAGGCAAATTTAATTACCCTCAGGGGCCCCCCTGCAAACGTCAATACTACTTCTCCTCGTTATAATCCCAATGCCAGGTGCGCATATCACTCCGATAGCCCCGGGCATGATACAAACGACTGTTGGTTGTTGAAGAATAAGATTCAGGATATGATCGACGCTGGAGAAATTGAATTTGATCCTCCGGAGACTCCTAATGTCATCACTGCTCCTATGCCTAACCATGACAAGACTGTTAATGCTGTGGATGACAATTCTCACATTAATAATGTAGCCGACCTAACATCTCCTCTCCTGATCATCAAGGAAAATTTATTACAAGCTGGTTTATTTCCAGGTTGCGCTGAAAGTTGTGATCTCTGTATACTCCGACCCAATGATTGCCTGAAGTTGAGAGATGGTATTCAGCGGCTGATGGATGATCGTACAATTCTCTTCGAAAAGATTCCTAAGGGGAAAAACCCTGTTGAAGAAATATCTGTGATTTCCAGATCCAATGTTCCAGTAAAGATTACCGCTACTAGGGCGCCTGTGAAGATTACTGCTGAGCCCAAGGTAGCTCCCCTAATCATTACTGCACCTGGCCTAGTACCGTATTCCTCAAGCAAAGCTATCCCGTGGAATTATGGAGGTGATGTTTATATCCATGGTGTAAAGCAAGTTGATAATTTTGCTCATCCTAATGGCATTGTTGGGACTAGTAAAATTACTCGGAGTGGAAGGATCTTCTCTCCAGAAATCTCACCTCCCGTCCCCGAAACTCGAGGAAAGGAACCAGTCAACCCTTCTCAATCAGAGACACCGGTCGAAGTTACTACTGAAGATGTTGCCAAACAAGAAATGGAAGAAGTGCTGAAAATCATCCGCAAGAGTAATTTTGATGTGGTAGAACAGTTGGGGCATACCCTGTCTAAGATCTCGATGTTATCCTTGTTGTTATCTTCTGAATCTCATGCCAATGCATTGATAAAATTCTTGAAGACTGCTCATGTACCTCAGGAGACATCCGTCGATCAGTTCGAAAATTATGTTGCTAACTTGACGGTTGACAATGGCCTAGGCTTTTCCGATGCTGACCTGACACCAGCAGGAAAAAATCACAATAAAGCTCTGCATATCTCCATTGAGTGTAAGGGGATCACCTTGGCTCACGTGTTGATCGATAATGGCTCTTCTTTGAATGTGCTACCGAAAGCTGTACTCGGTAAGCTTGACTGTAAAAGCATTAAACTGAAGCCTAGTGACACTGTGGTGCGTGCTTACGATGGTGCGAAGAGTGTTGTCCATGGTGAAGTGGTTCTCCCTATCAAGATAGGACCTCAAGTCTTCAACACTATCTTTCACGTAATGAACATTCGTCCTGCCTATTCCTGCTTGCTGGGACGCCCTTGGATCCATGGGGCAGGGGCGGTAGCTTCGTACTCCATCAAAAGTTGAGGTATCCGATAGAGGGCAATATCGTCACTGTGTGTGGAGAAGAAGAGTATATTGTCAGTAATGTGCAGGCCTTTAGATACGTCGAGATGGATGGAGAATTCTTTGAGACTCCTTCTCAGTCATTTGAAGTAGTTCCTCTGACTAGTCTTGTCATTAAGCCGACTTCATGTGTGTCCAAGGTTATTCGTGCTCCTCCTGCTATGATTTCTCTGAAAGATGCTCAAGCCGTGGTTGAAGGTGGCGGTCGTACTAGTTGGGGTCAACTGATCGATGTGTCGTACAAGTCTGACAAGTCTGGCCTGGGATTTAGCTCTGAAAAAGTGGTCAAAGATCAAATTAATGCTGTAGAAGATGCTGATAGCGATTGCGACCTGGATAGCTGCATTTTCCCAACAATTGGTGACGGACTCAATAATTGGAAGGCTGAAGACACTATCCCGATTTCCTTTAGTCAGGAGTAATTGTTATTGTCTATTTTAGTGTTGCAATTTTTTTTTAATTTTTACAATTGAACTTCTTAAAGCATTGTGTCTATGCCCGAGGCACAAATAGCTAATTTGTTAAGGGTTTTGTCATTTTCATAAGCATATTCACATTAAATAAATCAATGGACTTTTTTTTGCATTCAAATATTGCGCTCTTTATCTTTCATGTCATCTTTCAAATAAGCTATGATTTCTTGCACACACTCACATAACCGATTGCAGATCCATATCCACTCTGGATCCTGTTGATAATAATTCTGCTACTGTTCATTATGACTTTGAAAATCCGATCTACCAAGCCGAGGATGGAAGTGAGGAAGATTGTGAAGTCCCTGGAGAACTTTCCAGACTGTTACTGCAAGAAGAAAAGACCATACAGCCGCATGAGGAATCGATTGAAATTGTAAATCTGGGTACTGAAGTAGACAAGAAAGAAGTCAAAATAGGAGCAGGCTTGGAAAACAGTGTCAAAGGAAGATTGATTCAGATGTTACATGACTATGTAGAGATTTTTGCTTGGTCTTATGAAGACATGCCAGGACTGGATACTGATATAGTAGTGCATCGGCTGCCAATGAAGGAAGATTGTCGTCCTGTTAAGCAGAAAGTTCGTCGCATGCGTCCTGAAATGTCTGAGAAAATCAAGGCCGAGGTTATGAAACAATTTGATGCAGGTTTTCTGGCTGTTACTTCTTATCCTCAATGGGTTGCTAATGTGGTACCAGTGCCAAAGAAGGATGGTAAGGTGCGAATGTGTGTAGATTACAGAGATTTGAATAAAGCGAGTCCCAAGGATGACTTTCCGCTTCCGCACATTGATGTTCTGGTAGACAACACCGCTCAACACAAGGTATTCTCCTTCATGGATGGATTCTCAGGTTATAACCAGATTAAGATGGCACCTGAAGACATGGAGAAAACTACATTTGTGACGCAATGGGGCACTTTCTGTTATAAAGTAATGCCATTCGGTTTAAAGAACGCAGGGGCAACGTACCAGCGTGCTATGGTGGTTTTGTTCCACGATATGATCCATCATGAAATAGAGGTATATATGGATGACATGATAGCCAGATCTCATACTGAAGAAGAACATCTCGATCATTTATACAAACTGTTTGAGAGGTTGAAGAAATACAAGTTGAGATTAAACCCGAACAAATGCACCTTTGGAGTAAGATCCGGTAAACTCTTGGGCTTTATTGTCAGTGATAAAGGAATTGTGGTTGACCCGGCTAAGGTGAGAGCTATTCAAGAAATGTCAGTTCCCCGTACAGATAAAGAAGTTAGAGGTTTCTTGGGACGCTTGAATTACATTGCCCGATTTATCTCTCATTTGACTGCTACCTGCGAACCCATCTTCAAGTTACTGAGGAAAAATCAAGAGATGATATGGAATGATGAATGTCAAGAAGCTTTTGACAAAATCAAGAAGTACCTCCAAGAGCCTCCAATTCTGATGCCACCAGTTGAAGGAAGGCCTCTAATCATGTATTTGACCGTGTTAGAAAGTTCAATGGGGTGCGTGTTGGGGCAACATGACGAGTCTGGTCGAAAAGAGCATGCCATATACTACCTTAGCAAAAAGTTTACCGACTGTGAAACAAGATACTCACTGCTTGAGAAAACTTGTTGTGCTTTGGCCTGGGCTGCTCGCCGACTAAGACAATATATGTTGAATCACACCACTTTATTGATTTCTAAGATGGATCCTATCAAATATATATTTGAGAAACCTGCCCTCTCCAGAAGAATAGCAAGATGGCAGATGATTTTAACAGAGTATGATATCCAGTATACTACCCAGAAAGCAATCAAAGGAAGCGTGCTAGCTGATCATTTGGCTCATCAAGCGGTGGATGATTACCAATCTATGAATTTTGAGTTCCCAGATGAGGATGTCATGCTTGTTACCGATTACGGAGAACCTGGACCGGATGAAGGACCCGAACTGGGGTCCCGATGGACTATGGTTTTTGATGGATCTTCTAATGCATTGGGCAATGGTGTTGGTGTTGTAATTATTTCTCCCAGAGGTTGCCATACGCCTTTCACTGCTAGACTATGTTTTGATTGTACCAATAATATGGCTGAGTATGAAGCATGTATTTTGGGACTCAGAGCTGCTATAGACCTCAGAATCAAATCTTTGAGTGTGTATGGAGACTCAGCATTAGTAATCAGTCAAATCAAAGGAGAATGGGACACTAAACATCTGAATCTCATCCATTATCGAGAGCGGGTGTTGACATTAATCCCATACTTCGAAGAGATTACATTCGAACATATCCCACGAGAAGAGAATCAGTTGGCAGACGCATTGGCTACCATGTCATCTATGTTCAGAGTCAGATGGGACAGTGAAGCTCCCAGGATCACTATTGAACAATTAGATGAACCAACATATTGTTATGAACTTAATACTGAGGGAGTAGAGGAAAAACCTTGGTTCCACGAAGTAAAAAGATATTTAGAAACTCAGGAATACCCTGAAGGGGCATCCATCAATGACAGAAAATTTCTGAGGAAGTTCTCCGCTAAATTCTTTTTGAGTAATGGAGTATTATACAAACGTAATCATGATTCGAATTTTCTTCGTTGTGTGGATAAAAAGGAAGCAGAAAAGATTATGGAAGACATGCATGACGGTATTTTTAGGACTCATTCCAGTGGACATATGATGGCCAAGAAGATTCTGAGATCAGGGTATTATTGGTCTACCATGGAAGCGGATTGCCACCATCACTCCAGAACCTGTCACAAGTGCCAGATCTATGCGGATAAAGTACATGTGCCTCCTGCTCCATTAAACGTGTTGACATCCCCTTGGCCCTTTGCAATGTGGGGCATTGATATGATTGGAGAGATTAAACCTACTGCTTCTAACGGACATCGTTTCATTCTCGTTGCTATTGATTACTTTACAGAGTGGGTAGAGGCAGCCTCAGTTGCTTCTGTCACCAAGAATGTGGTGGCACGATTCATCAAGAATAATCTCATTTGTCGATACGGCATCCCTGAAAGAGTTATCACTGACAATGGCACTAATTTGAACAACAAAATGATTACTGAACTCTGCACGCAGTTCAAAATAAAACACCATAACTCTTCTCCGTACCGGCCAAAGATGAACGGCACCGTGGAGGCTGCTAATAAGAATATCAAGAAGATCATACAAAAGATGACAGTAACGTACAAAGACTGGCATGAGATGTTACCCTTTGCTCTTCATGGTTACCTCACTTTAGTACGAACTTCGACAGGAGCAACTCCTTTCTCTTTAGTCTACGGTATGGAGGCTGTTTCACCAGTGGAAGTTCAGATTCCCTCTCTAAGAATCATGAAAGAGGCGGATTTAGACGAGGATGAATGGATTCAGACTCGACTCGATCAGATAAATTTGATTGATGAGAAGAGACTTGCGGCTGTTTGTCATGGGCAGATATATCAGAAGCGCATGACCCAGGCGTTTAATAAAAGAGTCAAGAGACAGGTGTATCAAATGGGCGACTTGGTGATCAAGCGTATCATTCTACCACAAGGTGATCCCAGAGGCAAATGGACTCCCACATACGAAGGGCCATTTGTAGTTAAGAAGGTATTCTCTGGTGGAGCCATGATGCTTACTACAATGGATGGCGAAGATTTCCCGCATCCGGTGAACGCAGACATAGTTAAAAAATACTACGCATAAAAGAGACCTGCTAGGTCGACGTATCTAGGCAAAAGTAAGGGCATCCCGGCGAACCAAAAGGGTTCGGGCAAAAATTAGGGATAAACATATAAAAACGTACACCCGGCAAGTCGAAAACCTGAAAAGGCGGCTTGGGCAAAAAAGGGTATCCTGATGGACTGAAAACCTGAAAAGGCGGTTCAGGCAAAAATTAGGGATTAAAGCGTATGACTATGTCCCGTTCTCAGTCAGCTTCACCCAAGTTCCAAGGACTGAACAAGCTGATCACTTTTATCCGACCGCAGGAGATAAGAGGCTTGAAGACATAATGACAGTGGTGGAATTAAAATCAATAGGACTTTTTCTGCATAGCTTTCTCTTTGTTTTCTTGACAATCTCCTCTTACTAGGATTTCTGTCTCCTCGTACACAAATTGCCTGTTTATAGGCCCTCTTTCAAAATCAATATAATTTTATTTCCAAAAAGATGCTTTTGTTTTACTTTTTCTGTTTTGTTTGGGTAAATGTCCATTGATTTAATTTGAATTAATATATGCATTTGAATATGATCGATGTTTACCAAAAATGCATAGCGATTACTACAAGACTGCAGGATCGAGGAGAAGGTCTAACCATGCTTTCTAATGAATCCGTTGCTAATTCTATTCCCCAGCAAAGCCAGTTACTCCCCAAAAGAAATTGGCATTACTAGACAAATTGGTCATCTCTTCCACCCCCAGCCAGGCTTCTATTGAATGCTTCTACCATCAGACAAGAAATCAAATACCCCCCAGCTGAGAAAGGGTCATCGATACAAATGTCTCCAACCAGAATATTGGGATTTATTTTCCTCTGGAAGAGCCTTCCTCGTGCATAGCTCATTCATTACATCATTTCGCAGCATACGCATGCATACAACATTCGCATAAAACATCTCATGCATCATGACATAGCATGAAGCTAACTTTATTTTTCAGGTTAATTATCCTCCTGATACAGTCAAAACAAAGGTCCACTCAGACGGACATTTTTTCAGGATTGAACTACATCTCTCAGATATAATCCATATGAACATTCGTTCTGACAAACACTCAGATATCCTCCTAATAGTGGCATCTTTAAGCCCACCCTAGATATTCATTGCAAATACAACATATACAAATACTATCAGATATAGCCTAGCTTACGGTTCATTCTGATTCAGCTCAACATATGAAAAACAGGGAACACCGCTTTTAACTGAAAAACATCCTTTATTAATGATGCAAATTTGCAAATTTAAACATGAGGTGGCCCTTACAATGAACCATTACGTGTCGGGCAACACGCAAGGCTTTCATGCATATAAACTGAAAACAGGAAAATATTACTCTTCCAGCAGAGTGACCCGGATGATCTTTTCAGCCTTCCAGTTCTGGATTCCCATCCCTGGTGCGCACGGCTTTATCCACCGGTCCATGTCACAGTCGTTATCAGCGTCATCACTCATCATGCAGATGTGATCCAGATCCAGCATTCCGGCACTTGTGAATGTGACTGACGTACGACGTCCTCTTCCTTGTACTGAACCTCGGCCCGGCTGGTACCCCACTCCGAAGCGGTCTTTCTTCGCAGGGACATCCATCATTCTGCCCCAACCAGGAGCCTCTCCACTCTTCACCACCTCAGCGGCCTGCTTGTATGAAGAAATGGACGGTTTCTCCTCTTCCTTAGCAAAAAGAGCATTCTCCACCTTAACGGTTTCAAATGCTTGGCTAGGCGTCTCCCAGATTTCGCCGTCCATCTCCACATATTTGAATGAGGACAGGTGGCTGACAAAGATGTCCTCTTCTCCGCACACAGTGGCGACTTGTCCTTCCCAAATGTATTTCAACTTCTGGTGCAAAGTCGATGTCACTGCCCCAGCAGCATGAATCCATGGTCTACCCAACAAGCAACTGTATGCCGGCTGAATATCCATTACATAGAATGTCGACTTAAACACCTCTGGGCCAATCTTCACAGGAAGCTCAACCTCTCCAAATATGGCCTGCTTTGACCCATCAAATGCCCTCACAATCAAATCGGTCGGAGTCAAAATCAGCCCATCACAGTTCAGCTTAGCCAAGGCCTTCTTCGGCAACACATTCAAAGAGGAGCCAGTATCAACCAGCACATGCTAAAGCACCGCTCCCTTACATTCCATCGCAATGTGTAAAGCCCGATTATGATTCCTCCCATCCACAGTTAGGTCCATGTCGGTGAAACCCAGCCCATGGCTGGCATGCACATTGGACACGACTGTCTCCAACTGATTAATCGTTATCTCCTGAGGAACATAGGCTTTCTTCAATATTTTCAGTAAAGCCTCCCTATGCCTCTCAGAGCTCAACAGCAACGACAAAATAGATATCTTGGAGGGAGTCTGCTGCAGATGGTCCACCAACTTGTACTCAGACTTCTTGATGATCCTCAAGAATTCCTCTGCATCATCATCAAGTTTTTCATCCGACCCCGCAGGCGCCGGTGTCACCACTGGAGTACTATCATTCACCACAGCTTTTCCTTTTGCCCTGGCTAAAGCCTCGGCCTTTTCTTTTTTCTCTTTTTCTCCCTCTCCTCTCCTCAGGGCATCTGGAACAAATAATCGGCCACTACGAGTGAAACCACTGGTACCGGCATTATCCACCTTTGAAATAGTGGTTTCACTTGCTGTCTGGTCCTCCACTTTCTCTCCATTACAATATACCTCCCCACCATAATGCCACGGCACGGCATCATCTTTGTCATATGGAATTGGTCCAGGTACCATGATGGTAACTGGAGCCGCTTCAGCTAGATTTGACAAATCCACCGGATCAAAGTAAATTGTTATGGTGGAGACCTCATCTTTTCCCATGCCAACTTTCTTCTCAATCAATATACTTCCATTGTCCATCAGACCCTGGACAGTTCTTCTCAATGATTCACACCCCTTGACAGAATCACTGCACTCAGCACAATCATCATCACAACCCGGGTTGACCCCATTCAACAACAGTTGTCTCTTGACCTCAGCCAGAGGAGTCTTCAACTGATCAACACTTGACAGCCCCACCCTACTCTCTTCAGAAATGGCATTCACCCCCCTTTGACCATGCGTGGGCATGGGATTTGCATTAACGTTGGGAGATGGTGCGAAGTTGATTGCTTTTGAATCCACCAGGTCCTGAACTGTGTGCTTAAAAGCTTTACAGTTCTCAATATTGTGTCCGGGAGCACCCGAATGGAATTCACACTTGGCATTTTCATCATAATTGGCTGGCCTTTGATCAGGTCTCAAAGGTGCCAAAGTTCTCAACTGTACCAGCCCTAAGTCCATCAACTTTTTAAACAAAAAAGAATAGGTCACCGGCGGCCTATCAAACTACCTGTCCATAGCTCTTCCCTTCATCTGATAACCAGCCCTTTGAGGCCTCTGCTGGAAGGGTTGTCTCTGTTGTTGAGGTTGCTGTTGTTGCTGTTGTTGTTGCTCAGCAGGAATAGTTACCGCAGCAGTGTGCTGGAGGTAACGGTCCCTACTGGGTCCTCTCTGTGCGTAGACAGCACTGGTATCCCCTTCTTTCTTTCTCTGACCACCATTACCAAAAGGTTTCTTCGACCCTGAAGAAGAGGCGCTACCCTGAATCTTACCAAGCTTCAACCAGCTCTCAATCCTTTCCCCGGCCACGACTATATCAGAAAAGTTGGTCACCGGACAACCAACCATCCTCTCAGCATAAGCCCCTTGCAAGGTCCCCATGAACAAATCGGACATTTCTCTGTCAACAAGAGGAGGTTGCACTCTGGCAGCCAACTCCCTCCACCTCTGAGCGTATTCTTTAAACCCCTCATTGTTTTTCTGAGACATACCCTGCAGCTGGGTACGACTCGGGGCCATATCAGCATTGAACTGATACTGTTTAAAGAAAGCGTCCCCAAGATCCTGCCAATTCTTGATATCGGAGGACTTGAGCTTGGTATACCACTCCAGTGAGCCTCAGGACAGGCTGTCCTGGAAAAAGTACATCCACAGCTTCTGATCCATGGTGTACGCAGAGATCTTGCGGACAAATGCCTGTAGATGAGTCTCAAGACAAGAACTCCCATTATACCTGTCGAATGCGGGCGCCTTAAACTTTTGTGGGATCACAATCCCCTCAACCAGCCCCATGTTCGACATATTGACCACCCCCGGAGTGGCATAGCTTTCCAGCACCTTGATCTTCTCAGCCAGCAGCTGAATCTCTTTGTTCTGAGGCGGAGCACCATACTGACCAAAAGGCTCGTTGTGCATTGAGAACTGATCAGCCTCTCTATCTTCCTCTCTATCATCTTCAACCCCGAAGAAAGGAGGGAAAAGACTATCTTTCATATTCAGGCCCGACCCAGGTTGACCACCAGCACCACCGAAACCAGCAGCATTATTCACCACACCAATAGTCGTTCTCTTTCCGCCATCTCTAGACCCCAGCCCCTGGTTGGAGACACCATCCAGGTTAACCCCACTGTTTGCTACAGAAGCCCGCTCGAGCTTCTCGACCTTATCTGCTAGAGCCTTCTGACCAACTGCAAAGCCTTGCATGATGTTGATCAGCTCATTCATCTTGTCTTTTAGCTCGAGGATGTCTGTATTTGGGAGATCCATCAGTCGAGGAGTGTTGCGCCTTGTGAAATATCTGTGAGGACGAGTTGAGTGCAAAGGTACAGTTCTACGAGCGCGAGCAATGATTCCTGAAACAATCAAGCACGTTAGCAACGAATACCTGCAAAATAAAACACAAGTTATTATGATCAATGCATGAATGCAGTGTTTATCCACATGAGGAACACTTTGTCTCTTGATCCTGGCATCATTGAGACAAATAATAATCTGGCAACAATATTCTGATATTCAGCATTTGATTCATCATGTAAATCAGAGATATATGATTCAGCAAAATACCCCCAACCATGTGTGTGCTTGTGTGAGTGCATACGGTAAAGCAAATAAAGCTTGAAGGTCAATCACTGAATGAAAATAACCATCACATAGCAAAATGCACAATAAGTGCCATAGTCATACATCACATCAGCTACAAATCAAATACAATTCTCCAGAATCGGGAAAGAAATACAAGCAAACGAATTCCGTCAACAAGCCTGACGGTAATCCAACACACATGACAAAGCTAGCCTGATGAGGGTCCCACAGACGGACCTATCTCATCTTCCATCTTTGCGAACTCTACGGCGAACCTGAGCTCAGTGTTCTCCTGCTGTAATCTCCCCACCTCCTTCTGATGAATCTTCATCTGCCTGAAGTAATGATCTCTCTCTGCCATATAATGATCCCTCTCGGCGATGATCTTCGCTTTCTCTGCTTCCCATTCTGCAGCAAGGACTCTGGCTCTAGCATCTCTCTGATCCTTCACGAGAATCTGCCTCCTCTTCTCATCCTCAATGACCTTTGAAGCTCTAGCCAATCTCTCTTTGGTGATGTCATGCTCCTTTGTTGAAGATGCTAAGGCTTGGCTGACCTTCCCATAGTAAGCAGTATCCATCTCAAAGCGCTTTGCTTCTAGGGCATGTCGCTTGTCTTGATCTTCCATCTTCACTCTGATCTCCTGATTAGCCCTCTGAACCCGAGCAACAGTCATCTCCAATTCCGCCTTCTCTGCAAGCAACTGATCTCTCTCCCGCTTCATCTCTAGGAACTCATCCATACCAACAGAATAAGGAATCTCCTCAATCAACGGATACCAAGGATCGACCATAGGAAACGGTAGACAAGTAAGCTCCACTCTCTTACTGAGCCAGTCATCGAACGGAGGAAAAGATCTGTTATTAGCTCTACCCCAAGAAACCTTGCCTTTCCTTTGAATGCTGCGCCATGCCTCAGCTACCTGCTTCACCTGGGCCTGATTACCCTCAACTGGGAAGTACACAGATTCCTGAACCTCACTTTTGTACGGAGGAAGCTCCATAGCAAATCCCATCTGCCTCTTAAGAAGTGTCGGGTTATAATTAATGCAACCCTGAACTCCTATAAGCGGCACATTGGGAAAACCCCCACAACTGCAGATAAAATCTTGTCCAACCCCACTATTGTGAGTCCAAGCTATGTCTTTGGCCCTCAAACCCATCAGCTTGGTCGCCCAATTAACATTCTGACCAAGAAGAACAAAAGCACCCTTAGACGGCAAATAACCCATAAACCACTTGTATAGCAACTGAACACAACATCGAATCAATCCCCCACGCCTCTTCTCGTTCCGGTTATGGACCGAGTAATAGACATCTCCAATCAAGGTAGGAATAGGATTTCCTCGAACAAACAAGCGAATGGCATTAATATCCACGAAGTTCTTCTGGTTAGGAAACAAGATAATCCCATAAATGCCCGCAGCAATCAAAGCACAGACAGCATTCCAGTTACCTAACTCCGCCTGCTCCTTAGCCTTAGCCTCTAGGAAACTCAGATGAAAACCAGGCAACTTCCCCTTTTCTTTCAAACTACCCTTCACCGTCTCCGGACTCAAATAAAGAGCACGGGAAATTCCTCCAATATCGGGTTCTTCCTTAGTAGCATAGAAAGGAACCTGATTTCTGATCTGAATGCCCAACATATCCGCATAATCCTCCATCAAAGGCCCGAGTAAGTAATCTGGGAAGACAAAACACCTCAAACCAGGATCATAGAACTGGAGAAGAGTATGAATGGCACTCCTGTCTCTGTCAGTGAGTCTGAAAACCATCTTCAGAATACCCTCATACATCTCACGAAACAACCTCACATGGTCGGGCGCAATCAATGTTATCATGTCCTTCAGCACACTGATCTCTGGGTCAAAGAAACTGTAAACGACATCGTCCTTCAAGCCGGGTCTTCTCATATCTGAGCGGAAAGTCTCTCAACCAGGATCTCGATCACAAAGAGTCCCTACATATGGATAAACATGTGTTAGATGCAGGTAAATGCATTATGTAATGATGCTGATGAATGAATGCAATGCATTGCCATCCTCCAAGTCATCTGATCATCTGCTGCTCTGAACCACAGCCCTGATCTCTGGACTGATCACAACCATCTGAAGGAATATGTAATCACCAATCCGACTCAAGGGTTCCGAAATAAACGGAAGACAGATACATCATCATCATCACCAAACAACCCCTGAGCAGACAATCAGGAAAACCTCTGAATCAACCCGGGGAATCCTGAAATAAACGGATCCCCACTGATAGAATCGGCCCGGGGAATCCTGAAATAAACGGATCCCCACTGATAGATAACTCGGACAGCACTCCGGCGTCTCAGAAATAAATGGCCATAAATCCGACTTATAAATATGACTCTGATCCACGGAACAAAAGTCACCATCTGAGTCACCATCTGAACATGCATCTGTAAGAATCACCCTCCCCTCACAGGTAAATTCTAATCAGGTCACCCTAAGGCGGATAATAGTCTCGACAATCGGGCGAAGATACTCAATGGGTTTGCCCTTTCGGGTGTGCCATTGTAGCTCTCCTGAGATCGTCTAAACCAAAGATCCGGGAAATGATCGGTCACCAGAGTCAATAGTTCAAAAGAGGTAACCCAACCAAAGTGGAAAACCCCACTGAGGAAGAGCACTCTCAGATGAACCTCGTCCGGCTTGTGGTATGTCACGTCGCAACATCATGCCCAACCGACATGTGAGGGACGCGAGACCACACTAATCCTAGGTGTATACTCGGGCCTGGGTTTTAGCCCCACTCAGAACACCCACCCCAAACAGAAGAACCACCTGCACAGAGGACGGCAACATGATAGTATGATGCATGCAAATATTTATGCAAATATATACACTGTTAGAATAATAAATGCAATAAATAAAGCAAAACAAGCAACCAAGACTATCTCAGAACGCTAGGAAGGACTCGCTTAGGGAAGATGGACCAGCACAGGTCAACATCATTAACTCCCCAGCAGAGTCGCCAGCTGTCGCATCCGTGAAAAAACAACCGGCGGGCTAAAACAAAAACAACAAACAGAGCCGCCACTGCGCGTTATTTATCCCAAGATAGGGAAAGGAAACGCTCAGAGAAACCTGGAAAAAGCATGGTCTCGCGACCAAAGAGAAAGGGTAAGGGAGTCGGTTACGCAAGGGGAAGGTATTAGCACCCCTCACGTCCGTCGTACTCGACGGGATCCACGTTCTAAAATAAAGAAAAGGTTGCTAAAACATCACACACACACACACACAGGGGACGCAGGTGGGGTTAAGAGGAAGGGAGCTCGCTAGGACATCGCATCCTATGCCTACATATCTCGTCTGGAACGAGAATCAGAGCTATTGTAGTTCGGCTCACGCACGCCAAATAACACAAACACACAAACAAACAAACAAAGAACCCGACAACCACTCGATGGAATTACGTCAGCTTCCAAGCACACAACCCACACTGGAACCCGAAGGCCACTTGATGGACTTATATCAGCTTCCAAGCACACAACAAACAAACAAACAACAAGTTGCTAAGGAGTCAGGAACTCGAGCCTAGCAATTGTCAAACAAACACACGCAAAAAGAAAAAAAAGTGCCCGGAGAGGTCTCGCACGACCTCCTGCCTACATACCTCGTCTGGAACAAGGATCAGGGCGATGTAGTTCCCCTGAAAGGGAAAGAAACTCTAACCAGAGACAAAGGGGAGACACACTACCAGGGAGCTGTACTCGAGCCTAGTGTTATCATGCATCATTGCCCTATGTTATGGTTTCTACCTACTTGCACAACAGCAAGCTAATCCTATCCAGGAAAACAAGCATGCAAGCATCATCAAAACAAAACAAGCATTTCAAGCAAGTATTCACATAGCACACACTATATCCAGTCAAGTGGGCTCAAACAATGGGTTGGACTGCCGAAGCAAGTCATCTGTACAAGGGTATTATTCGCTCTTAACCTTGCCATTGAGGGGCTAAGGTGAAGCAGATGAAAGGTGAGTGAAGATTAGACTTCACAGCTCTTATCCCTGACCAGGGAGAGCTTCAGACAAAGGAGCGTGGGTTCAGAAAGGTGGAACCCTTCTACGCTCAAAGACTCTGACTCAACTGTACAAAGTACAAGATCTTGGGTTTGTGCCCCAATGCATCAACACAGTGGTGTGAGCAGAGGGACGACTCAACAGAATAGTGGGAGATAGATTGCATATCTCTTTGATCCACCAATTGCCTTAATCAAGGTCTTTACTTGCTTGGCACAAAAAGTAAACAAGCACAAACATCGCCTCTTAAGGAGGACTTCAGACAGTTGCCTGGCCAAGTAACAGGCCAGGTCTTCCAGACTACATGGAGAATAGAAAATCTACCTCAATTGGTTTAAAAACCAAGCAACAGCAAGCAAGTTCTCAAGGAACTGTAAGCAACTTAATGTACCTGAAATCAATCAAGTATCATCAGTACTCAGACAAACCAACAGTAAACAGCAAATGGTCAATCAGTTAATCTGTACAAGCAACACAAATTAGTGCACATAAGTGCAAGCTATAAGCTCAAGCTTAAGCATCCAACCCTACAAAACAAAATAATGTTAGTGGACAACATCAAACAAATTCAATTTGCAACTTGCATTTATCTCCTTAAGCCTTTTGCCTTTCAACCTGAAAATCCACACCAAATGTGAGAAACAAGACCACTAGGCCAAGCCTAGGGTCCAAAAGGGATAAAAAAATTCTAAACAGCAAGTGAAAATTAACCAAAATCACATTCAAACAAATCAAAAGCAAATGCAATTGGTCCCATGCTCATACCATTCATCATTATCATTTCATGCACAATTTAACATCAATCATGCAATTTGCAACCTCAAATGACCAAACAGAACTATCTCAATCAAAAGCATACCAAAACAATTCAATTAATTCCACAAAAATTCACACCTAAACAGGACTCATTCAATGTATAGCATGTCAATGTTCAGCTCAATTGGACAAAAGAAAGTTGGTCAATGAAAATCAAGAAGTCCAGACACATTTATGCAAACCAATTCAAGGCATCAACACAAGCATTCACTTCAATAAATCATAAAACAGTGACAACAATTAAGAAATGAATGGGATCAAAACCATGATGTCCTATAATGTGTCTAGAATGCACATGTCAAATCTCATCTTCATCCAGTACAATATGAGCATTTCACAAATGAATTACCAACATGTGTCACACAAGGTTACCAAATGAGCACACAGAGAAGAAAATTATCAATCAATTAGAAAATGCCATCAAAAATTCCAGCAAAAATCACATGTTATCTTGACATATCAATTATCATTCATGCAAAAAATCAGCTCAAATCAACATCCCTAAGTATTTTAAATAAAATCATGAATTTGACCTAGCTTGGTGTGACACAAATTGTCACACCTCTAATCGAAAAATCATATCTCCGTCACCAAGTATCCAAAAATCACAAACTCTATATGAAAATCACCATCAACATGTCCAGAACAAGCACAAAAATTTTCATGAATTTCTTTAAAGGCATCATCATTTCATGAAGGATTTGGCAAAACATACATAAATGTGACACATTCAACAAACCCTAGGTCAATTATTTTTCTACACATGCAAAAAATCCACAAAAATAACCATTAAATTCTACACATCATCATGAAAACAATGCAAAAAATCACACCAAAATTGGACAAGAAATGAATGAGATATGATTTTTTTAAGATCATGTAACAAAAAATGTAAAACAAATGAAAAAGAAATAAAGAAATAATAAATTAAATACGCCAGTGGCATTTTTGTAATACTAATGCCACTGGCCAAAACGGCGCCGTTTGGTTTAGATGACATGGCGCGCTGTGAATGGCTCAGCTTGGCGCCAAACACGTTTCAAACAAGGCAAAGGCATTTTGAAGATCTGAGCGCGTTTCATGAAGCATTTTCAGCAAGAACACATCCAGAAAATTCCAGAAATCAAGAACAACGAATTGCAACCAAAATCAACAAGCATATAGTCATTAGAACCGTCTTTCCACGAGGATTAAAGATACGTAACTATTTCCTCCTAATTCCTAACACAGCCACGGGATCGAGCATTTTAAGATTGGAACACAAAACTTCAAATCGATATATCTTTCTCCACAGTGAACCAAATCATAAACTACAACTTGCATCATGTTCTACATTGAATGATCTTTCTAAGCCCTAGCATAGTTTAAGCAATGATGAGATTCGAATTTATGTACCTTGGAGATGGCAGCAATAGATCTTGATGCTTTTTGCTCCAATTATCCAAAATAGAAGATGATGAAGGTTGAGGAAGATGATTGGAGAAAGATCCTTGGCTCGAGGTTGCTCCAAATATGAGAATTCTCAAAATGCCATTGTTGAGCTTCCTTTGAACAGTCGCGATTCAGCAAGGTTACGGCAATAATTCAACAAAACAGATGTAGATGAAGGTATGTGGAAGATGAACCAAAAAGAATCAATCCATTTGGTGAAGATTTGATGAAGTTTGGATCCAAAAAGTTTGATGAAGTTCTTGAGAAATTGAGAGAAAATGGAGGGAAAGGTTGTTAGATTTCTTGAGACTTGTGATTGTGATTAACATTCTGTTATGATTAGCATCTTATACTTCACCTTAATCCAATGTACTAATCTCAATTAGCAAAAACTTGGAAGATTAGCATAATGTCATTTTTAAGTGCAAGGGCAAAAGTGACTTTCCACATTAAGCCATATGACAGCAAGATGACAGCTCCAACAACTTCTAATTGATATATGTGATGTGTTAGAAGTGGTCTCATGTCCAAATTCATTGTATTTCTCAATTTCACTATGCCATGCCAAAAATACACTTAAGTCCACTTGAATTTTGACTTTTTGCATTGACCAATTTTGATGAATTTTGATCACACATCATGAAAGTACATGTGAAATGGAGTTTGCTCATAAAAAGATCATCCATTTTGGACATTCCATGTGAAAGTTATGCCACTTTGATTATAAGCATTTTTGGAAAATGAATGGACCATAACTTGTCAACCATACATGGGAATTTCAAGTTCTTGGACTTTTTGGAAAGGTGAGACCAAGATCTACAACTTTCATGTTGAACAAATTTTCATTTGAAGCTTTTTTGGACATGTAATTTTGTGGTGAAAAACTTTCCATTTTTGGAAACTTCCATTACAAGTCACTTTCTATTTTTGGCAATTTTTGTCCTGACTTTATTTTCTTCATTCTTGAGCTTTGACATGTCAAATGAAACTTATTTAAACATGAATGAAGTGTATCCAACTCTTTCCCACCTCCAAATCCATAAAATCAAGCACAGTTGACCACAGTTGACTTTTTCAACTGATAGATGAATTTGGCAATGCACTGATCAGTCTGAGCCCCAATCTTCTGATGAAATGGCTCAAGGGTGAAACCCTAGCCTCCATAAGCTCAATATAATCATGTGATGATCCCCATATCCATTATAGACCCCATCTCCTTGCTATGCCCTGATTGGCCCAATGCAACTGATTAGGGTTGACCAGTGGTCAAAACCCTAATCTCAAGGAATATGCTCCAACACTTGATGATGACAAGACCATGATGATGATGATGTATCATTTCAATCAAGATGAAGACAAATCTCCTTGAGAACCACAAAACCCTAATTTGGACCTTCACATCCTCAGATGATTAATGACCAGTCCAATGAAACCCTAGCTTGCATCATTAACCTCTTCATCTCCTGATCAAGACTTATGAGGATGACTTGCACAATGTAACCACATGATATGCAATATGCAATGCCTAATGACCTAAAATGATATGCAATATGTTAAGCTAGTCCCAAGAGAGGAGGGCAAATTTTGAGGTGTTACAATACGATCTAACGTACGATCCATTCTGACTCCTCTTCAGATACAGCCTAACGTACGACTCATTCTGCAACTCCAATACGGTCTAACGTACGAACCATTTGGATCTTCAACCCAGATGCGATCTAACGTACGATCCATTCTGACCCCTTTTTCAGATACAGCCTAACGTACGGCTCATTCTGCAACCCAGATACGATCTGGCGTACGAACCATTCTGATCTTTCCTCCCCAGCAAAGTCACCCGCCTAATGAATAACTCATTCTGCAACTCAGATACGATCTAGCGTACGATCCATTCTGATCCTTTATCCCCAGCAGCGTATGATCCATTCTGATCTTTCATCATCAAACTTCCTGGATGGCATCTTTAAGCCCATCTCCCTCAGGAATAACTTCTGATTAACAAGTGCAAATTTTTGGGGCATTCTAGTGTTCAATAATCTTCCACCTCCAGACCACGAATGGCGTACATACCATTCTTAATCTCTCGGTTCAAGAATATTGAACAGGGGCAGCTGTCATACCCCAAAATTTGCCCGTTAATATTACAAGGCATTTCTAAGGCACTCCAACTTATTTTTCAAGGCATTGATCTCAAAAGAACAAGGACCCAGCACACAGATGACAAAATCTAGAAAATGGCCTAAACTGGTTTGCTCGCTAGGCGAGCATTTCCTTCGCCTAGCGAACCCTTCGCTACGCCACTCGCCTAGCGAAGCTTGCGAATACCAGAAAATTCTGGGCTTCATTCTAAGCCCATTAGGTCATAAAAAGAGCATTATAAATACCACAACTTCGGTCGGAAAAAGGGGAAAACGAAAAACGGAGGAGAAAGGCAAACACCCACAGAGAGAAAACCCTGGAGGCTAACCCAGAGAATTCAGAGCAACCCTAAAGGAAACCCTGAGGGAAACTCATCTGCACCAAGGTTACCTCCGCCCAACTCAATCCGACTTGCCAATTCAAGGTTGCAATTCAATTGCAAATAGGTTTACATTACTATTACCGCTTTATGTTCTTAATTTGCATATGGCATTATGGTTGAATTTATAAAAATATCTTAAGTTTTGCATGTGAATTTAAGTGTGCCTGAATATCTTGAATGTTTAACCATGTAATCTCTGTATTGGATGCCGTAGGGTTTATAGCTTGCTGAAATCATACTGTTATCAAAACCAGAACCCGCAGCCTCGCTAGCACATCGCTAAGCGAGCATGTAGCGAGCATTCGCTAAGCCTTCGCTAGGCGAGGCAGGAGCGAACGTGACAGTCGCCGATTTTTCTGTTCTGTCCTATGCTTATCGGATCTGTTTTATTCTAACCATGTGTTATTTTGCCTGCCATCCCTATTACTGTTGTGATTTCTTTTGGTGGTGTAATTCTCGATTGCACCCTAATTTGGTATTCTGACCTGTTTGCTGAATTTTGTAAGGGTTCACATACTCCCGGAAAAGGTAGCTTGCTAGGTATTCCACTTTATTTGTGGGATACCCTTGTGGAGATTCATCCTAATTACCTAATTAATTTTAACGTGGACCTAATTACCTAATTGATTACAACTACCTAATTGATTGTAAAATGTTGCCTTTGAATATGCGATCTTGGACCTCTCTTTGTTGCCTTACGGTATTACGGTATTATGGTCATGTCCCGCGAATGTGGGGATACACTTAGCAAAGACCCTTCGGTTAAATCATCATGTCCCTATAAGATAAATCATAGTCCCTCGGATGTTGCCTGCAAATATACGATTTTGTCCCTCGGTGACCCGTCTTTGTAGCCTACGGTTAAATGATGATCGTCCCTTCGAATGCTAAGGTATCCTTACAAATGTTGCCTTCAAGGACCAATCGATGACCCTACGATGACCCTTTTACATCCAAAGGATAAAACTACTTACTTCCCAATAGTAAGGACAGTTTTACCCTCATAAGGATAGGAAATGCCCATAAAGACCTTGGGTAGGTATAACTCTTAATTGCTGACTCACAACCTAAAACATTTTTCATACTTTTCATACATCACCCTTTGCAAAACGTCTACTAGAAAATCGCCACTTGGTATACATTCATACTAGAATCATTGCCAAGTTATATTTTTCTAAACAGTTTTCAAAATTAAACGAGAAAAACTTTGTATACATTCGTACAAGGATCATTACAAAGTTAAACTCTCTTTTCAAAATATTTTTTAAGCAATTCACAAACATTTTTTTAGACAAACATAAGTGATCAAGCAATTAAGAGCCCATGGATAACCATGGATACAAAGGGTGCTAACACCTTCCCTTTGTATAATGTACCTCCCGAACCCAAAATCTAATTAAGGTCTTTCCTGTTCTTTTCCGCCTTTCCTTGTTGGATAAAAGAAAAGTCGGTGGCGACTCTTGCTAACCGCGACATTTGCTTTCTAAAGCAAAAACACACAAAGTCAGTTCACCGTATGACAGTGGGGATGAGAAAAGAATTCATTAATTAAATTTTTGTGTTTGACTAGACCTTCGGACTTGTGCCTACGTACGAACATAGAAATGAGGGATCAAAACCTCGTAGTTCGTGGTATCAATTTCAAAGTGAGTGAATTGCTTTTAACAAAAGTTTAAATTTTGTAAGAGGCACAAAGGGCCTAAAAGAGTTTGAATGAGTGTTATTTCTTTTTGTCTTTTGAAATTTTAAGTCATTATGATTAGATTCATTTACAAGTTTGAGTTAAGAAAAGATTTTGAAAATGCAATGACATAAGGCCAAAGTTTCTAATTTGCAGTAAAGAGTCTAAGTTAGAAAACACAACCAAAGAAGATTTGAAAAAAAGGGGAGAGATTTGAAATTTAAGAAGTGGGAGGAGATGAAGAGACTAATACTAAGCAAAAATTTAAAAGTTAAGATTTGAAACTATCTGACCAATAGGATGTAATCCAATAGACAAGAATGTCATATAGAAATCCACATTTCCTTTGGATTTTATAATCAAGCAATATCAATAAGCAAGTAGAAATATGAAGAGCATGGCATCAAATAAATATAGCAACATCCAAGCCAGCAACTTCATAGTCTTCTTCTTAATCTCCCCATGTATAAGATGACATACTCCGTGAATAGCTCAAAATAAGGCATTAGACACAGGTTCAAAGTGGCATTTGCATCAAGACCATGTAGCAGATGAACTCAAGTGGATCCCAATACTTGATCAGATGAAATTTCAAATCACAAGAACTTGGTTTCAGAAATGTTGGCATTGGCCAAATCCTTTTGCATAGGGAATGTTGCCTAATTCTAAGTCCAAAGCTCGGATCAAATCCAACAGTCCACACAAACATTTTTTAGGGGTTTTTATTGTTTATTAGGTATGTTAACGTCCTAAGACCACAAGCACAAACAAGATACACAAACAAGTATATACAATCACAATATATGACTCAAGGGAGCAAATTGAAAATGACATTAATATAAACAAGTTAAATGATATGTAAAATGGCAAATGATAAATGGCTTGAATTTAAAGTGCATAAAGTAAATGACTTGAAATTAAAAGCAACAATAATAAAAGTTAGTCAAATGTTACTTGATTAGATGTTAGTGGAGTTTTGCTTTTCAATTGTTTAAGTCATCCTTTGGAGAACACTCAACCCTCTATTCACAAGCATGGGTCCTTGAACCAAGACATCTTCCAAAGGAATGAAAAAAGGCCAACTTTCCACACAATACCATGAAAGGGGGGAGACTTACAATCTCACTTACTAGAATTCTATGCCTTTGAGTCAAAATTTAACACTATGTTAAGTAATCGCAATTGGACTTATGTAGAAGTCACAACTATCTAAGGCCAGGCAATAGAAATTTTGGTGTCAATGCATGTTAGAGATATGGTATGATGGACCCTCCTCCTAAAACATACCACACACCAAATAAAATGATCAAAGGGTGGACCTAATCTCATCCATACTTGTATTGGTTCATCTAACACAAAGACATTGATGAACCAATTAACCTTAGGATATGGAGACTTCATTGGTCAATAAGATGATTAGGATAGAAAGGGATTGAAGATGAAGAGGGAGGGAAGGTGAGACAAACACAAATTGGTCATGGGAGGAATTTTATCAAATTAAAATCATTCATTCATTTTGGGAGATGAAATGTACATTTCATCAATTCCCTAAATCCAAGGATTTTAATCCAACAAAAGTCAAATCAACCTTGTCCTAGGCCCAAACACATAGTCAAACTTCACAAGTCAATAAAAATGGCTCAACATAATTTCTACTCAATTAAACAATTAAAAACCAAATTAAAATGCATTTAAATTAAATTATGTTTGATCGAAAACCAAAAACCTCTTCAAAACACCAAATAAATGGCCAATAGATTTATCATAGGTCAAACAAGGCCAAAAGACCTTGGAGAAAAAATTTCATTATTTTTTAATAGTCAGAAGTATTTTAAACAATTAAATCATGAAAAATATCAAAATTGATCCAAAAAATAGTTTTAATTCATAAAATAAAGATAAAAATATTTGAATTTTTTTGGTGAAAGTCCCATATTTTTTGGATCAATAATGAAATTAATATGAATTAATTAAAACTAAGCAATTAAATGAAATAAACAGAAATTCAAAAAAATGAGAACCATCTGATCTCCCTCATTAATTGAGCTGGCATATCAGATGGTGAGAAACAAGCGGTCCACCATGCACCAGGTCAAGCGTGCTGCAACAATTATAATCAGAACCAAAGGCTGAGATTAAAATATTTTAAATGGATCATGTGGCTGAGATGTGTGACAATAAATCACCGGAGCCAGAGCTTCGGTCTTCTTCTCTAGTGGACCTAACCAAACTGGTCCACCATCAACCATCTCCAAAATGAAAAGGCAAGACATGGATTTAAATTAAAAAATGCTTAGGAGCTCAAATCTGGCCTCAATTTTGTCCAATTCCAAGTATATGAAAAGATACAGGGGTTGAATTTTGAGGATCATGAACTGAGTTACTTCGATTTGACCTCAAAAAAACTCAATCTTGTAGCCTACATTGGTAGGACTTCATCAAACCAACAATCAGTCAAAATGGATGAGTAATAAGGGAGAATCAAAGAAGAAAAGTTTCTGAAGTCTCACCTTCGAGGAGTTTCAGATTAGCTTGATCTTGCTTTCAGTTTGGCTTGGCTTGACTCTAGAAGCTTGCAAAATATGATTTGGATGGTTAAAAAGCTTGGACTCTTGGAGTTTCAATTCTAAAACAGAAGGAGAATTGAAACTCGATTTCTCAAGAAACCTTCAAGATTGTGCTTTCAATGGTGTTTGGGGAAGAAGGGGGTCGAATCTTGGGCAAGAGGGATCCTATTTCTGATCTTGAAGGGTCTTAATTATAGCCAATGTGAATGATATTTGCACATTTCCAAATTTGGAAAAATTTCAAATTCTCCCTTGCATGGATGCATGGGAGTGCATTAGTCTCATGAGATGATGTCATCTGATCCAAAGTTCAATGTACTTCATGCTTAAATCATGTTAGAAGCTCATGCAAATGTATATGGAAAGTGGAACTTGAAATTTTCCAAATGGTGCTTTAACTTACACCCATGTGCAAGTCCCTCAATTTTAATCCAAATGAGATGATATTTGATTTTTTGAAAGATGAGATAAAGGGGAACAACTTTCATGTTGAGTACTTTTTCATTTAAAGCTTGGATCATGATCAATTTTGAGGTGGAAGTTTGGGAAATCAAACATATTTGAAACTTTTCTAAGTCCCAAGTCAAATGTTCACTTCTTCCACCTTAAATAACTTTTTCTATGGATTTCAAATGAGAAAAATCCCTTCATCAAAGTTGTATCTCTTTCAAACCTCTTCAATTTGGTCATGAATTTGACCTCATTTAGATTTGGCATTAAGGAGTTATGCATTTTAGAAGTTGAGGAAAATCACTTGTTCAATGGTATTGGCTCAAAATGACCTATACTGTTTCCTCTTGACACATGCATTTGCAAATTTAATTTGCACTTCCTCTAAACATCAAAGTTGAAGTAGACATATTGAATTTGACCATGTAATTTTAATTGATCTCATCTCATAAACATTGAGCAAGTTATGGTCTTGGGAAGTTGACCTCCAAACTAGGGTTTAGACAAAATGACCTATAATCTTTCACCATAGAAAATGACTTTCCAAGCAAAACTAGGTCTTGACTTCAACATGAAAGTTTTTTGGAATGTCATCTTGAGTAACTTTGCGCTTGTAATATTTTTCATATGACATAAATTGTAGGAGATAGGGTCTAGAGAACCCCAATTTTGACTAGTTGACTTTCTCTGGTCAACCACCATGAACCATTGTAAGACCCCAATTTTGACCCTAAGATCCCTCATGCTATCTCATCATATGCATTAGCATTGAGATCATACCTTGACATCATCCTTACCCCTCTTTCATTGGGTTTGTTTTGGCATTAGCATGAAGGAGTTATCAGAGAGAATATCATTTCTATTTTGGCCAAACCAAAAAACTTATGCATCACTCACATGCGATATTGTTCTAGTTGTTGTCGCTTCGTGCGTGCTACATGACTATGGTCATGCATTTCCGCACCACCCTTGTTGAGGGTTGTCACTTCACTTCTCTTCTCTGTTAAACTCATCCACCATCGTCATCTGTAACCATCTAGCCACTGCCAATGCAACTGTCGATTCGTCACCGCAAGCGACGCCTCCATCCTTCATCCATTAAATAAAGTTTATTATCAAGTTATCAACACAAGAATTTACCTAATTATTAAAAATAAACATGTGAAACAAAAATCATACTCATTCAAATTAAATTAAATAGAGAGTTGAATATTTACGAATTGTGACACATCATAAAAAATAAGGAAGACTAAATAAACAACAAATATATTTTCGTGCGTATTTTCCTGCGTATACATATCCACAGAAAATTCTTTATCTGTGGACTTTTCTCTAGATAAACATGTAGATAATCAAATTTTAGACAAGTAAGTCCGAAGACAATATATCTAAATGTTTATATATATTGCTTCCGTATAGATATACTAAATAAAATGGAAGCAGCTATGAATGATTTATCCATTATGAAAGACATTAATTAGTGTTTATTTATCTATTTTTTATTATGAATATATATATATATATATATATATATATATAACATTGTACCGAGAATTTTTAATTTCCGATAGTTCAAAAAAGTTGGATTTTTCCTTAATTTTTAGATTTTCCAGTGATATGTAGGAAATTTTGAAATTGGCGGTAATTAACTAATTTTTTGCTTTTTTTTTCATTTTGCAGTGAAGTCTAAGTGAAAATACCACACCATTGCAGGCATGCCCACAGATAGAGAGACATCCCAGGCTAGGGTTGATGAGGCAGAGTCTTTTCAACTACGGGTTAGACGAGTCGTTTCAACCGGTTCACATTGGAAATGGTTGGCTGAGCAGGGGCAGATATATGCACCCCGTAGCACCCGATACCGAGTGAAGTGGTGTCATTTAGAAGCTGGAACTCTATTGGAGGTGCAACACCATTGAAGTACACTTCTTCCTTAATCAAAAATTGACGAAGGGGCATTTTGAGATGTTTTTCTCAAAAACAAATGACCTTTATTTATACAACTTTAAATTCATTCCTGGCCACACAAAACGGTCGGTATAATCACAGTCGTCCAAAACTGTCTGCAAAATCGTAACCGTTGGAAATCTTATAAAATTGCACTAATGGAAATTTCATATTGGTTGAAATTTTCGGTATAACATAATACTTTTTAAAAATACCTGTAAAATTTCAAGCGTACCGAATTTTTTTGAAATTTCTAGCATTAATTCATACCCGAAATTCTGAATACACTATTAGTTAATTGTACCAGAATTTTGAAATTACTTTCGAATTTTTTTATGCAAATTTAATTCAAATTTTGAGCAGGGGAACTTTTCAAATTATGAAATTAAGTGGGATTCCAGGTATAAAAGAGTGGATGACATGTTAAATCCTCCTTCCTTGGTCATAAAGGTGAGGCATAACTGCCCATTAACTCTACAACATTGACCCAAACGAGCGTAAATACTTCTCGCCTAAAGAAAAATGGGACTCTAAATCATCATACATATCTTTTACAACCCTAAAGAGTATCACATTCACAATAACCATAATACAAGACTGGCATAACAGTCTGATTGCTATCAAGCATCGTCGGTCACTAGTGTAGCGGTAAATTTTTTGAGTTTAAGTTATTGATTAACTTAACACATAAAGCAAGAGTCGTCATCGCACATTTATTATTTCCAAAAGAAAAGGGAAAAAAGTACGAACAAAACCCAAAGAAAATTAAAAAAAAAAACTAATAAAAAGAGAGGGGTCATACAATATTTTCACTTCACCCTTCTTGAGCTTTCACAAATCGCGGAGCAATGGAAGCACATACCACATAAACAATGCTCCTATATTAGGATCGGTGTTTAAAAACCAGATCGAACTAGCTAGTCAAATTGGGAATGAGATCTGATCTGATTGTTGAACCGAATAAGTTATTAAAGGAATGGGCATCGACCAGAACCGATAAAAACCAACGAACCGACAATTTTAAAAAACCGACGAATTAAATGTTTGTTTTTTTCTTAAGACAAAACAATTTCGTTTTGATAAATATTTTTAAGAAATATTTATAATATAAATAGAATTTAAACAGTTATCTCTCCTTGAATTTAATTTATTAACCACTACAATTATTTTGTTATTCGTGCAATTAAACTTTATTCTAAATTTATTTAGTTTTGTATTATTTTGTTGTGTGGGATGACTATCTTTAAAAATTGAATTTAAAGAATGAATTTGTAAAATTGTGATATTTTGAAATTTTGTAGGTATGTAGAGTCATCTAGTTCGATCGGTGAATAAACCGAATTATCCGATTTAATCTGATTTAATTATCCAATTTGACCAGTGACCTAGTGGTTGACCAATGAACCAGTGACCCGATCCGATTTTTAAAACATTGATCAAAACAAACCTATTTTTAGACTCTATCGATGACGACATGTATTAATGTGCCATGGATTTGAACTTCAGTATGATATGAGCCTATTTAAGTCATTTACACAACAAATATTTAGTTACTCTTACTGAAGCAGCAGAGGGACCATGCAAAACAAAGGGTAAGAAAAAAGGAGGAAATGGTGAGTGTTGCACTATGTGTTGTCATTAGAGGAATATAGACGCACAAGGAGAACAGGAGAAGAAACATAGAAGAATGAACGTCTTTGTTTTTATTTTAAAACCAGAGTTTTTTAACATGAACAATTCAGCCAAACGGTTTTAACAAGTTCCTCTATTCTGATCCCACAAGCTTCACAGCAAATTCAACTGGGTTTGAAAGGTAGGATCATGTGATCCTATATGCGTCAACTAGCAATGCATTGCAAGAAAACCCTAATTTTAGGTCTTTTTGCTTCGTTTCTTCCAAAAGAGTCTGAAAGTGCTAAATATCTGAAAACAAGGGAAAAAAGAGCATAATAAAAATAAAATGATAATAAAGTCCTAATAAACATGTAAAATCCGAGTCAAAAACACGGTGTAATTCGGTGTGATCAAAGACCTTCGGTCTTATGCCTACGTACCAACATAAAAATAAGGGATCAAAACCCCGTAGTTCGTGGTAAAAATTTCAAAGAAATTGGTGAATTAATTTTAAAAAAAGTTTAGTAGAAAGAGGCACAAAGATGGCCAAAGATTTGAATGTGGTTGTTAGTTCTTTTTTGTCCCTTTGAAATTAAAGTCAATATGGTTAAGTTCATTCACAAGCTTGATTTAGGAAAAAGGTTAAAAATTCAATGGCATAAGGCCAAAGTTTCTAATCATTAAAACATGTCTAATTTGAAAAACACAAATAGAGAAGGCTTTGAAAAGAGGGAGATATTTGAAATTTAAGAAGTGGGAGTAGATGAAGAGGTTATCCTAGACAAAAATTTAAAAGTTAAGAGTTGGAAAGATCTGACCAATGAGATGCAATCGACAAGACTAGAATGTCAGATAGAAAGCCATTTTCCTTTAGACTTTATCAAGAAACAAGCATAAGCAATATCCAAGTAAACCATATGAAGACCAAGGCATCAAATAAAGATGGCCATAATATCCAAGAAAGCACTCCAATAGCTAACAACCTTCAATGTCCTCCAATGTATCAAATGAAATATTCCCTTGATACACTTACAAAAACAATGATCAAACACAGAGACAAAGTGACAAGTGAACCAAGGGGAACTCAATGCTTGCATCAGATGAAATACACTATCAAATATGTCTCTGTCTCAGAATAGGGGAATTGGTCAAGTCCTTTAGCATAGGGAAGTTGCCTACTTCTAAGTCCAGGAGTTCATATCAAGTCCAATAGTCCACCATGATATCTTTTAGGGATGTTGTTGTTACTAGGTATTTTGAGGTCCTAATACCACAAATAGGACAAAATCATAAGTACACAATATGTACAAATACAAATGATATGGCTCAAGTGAGCAAGGTGAAAATGACTGAAACATAAACATCTTGCATGAAATGTAAATGGCACTGAATGATAAATGTACTTGAATTTAAATTACATTAAGTAAATAACTTGAAAGTAAAGCAATGTTAATAAGAAGTTAGTCAATTTTTAGTGAAGAGTTTTAATTGTTTAAGTTATTCTTTGGAGAACACAACAACCATTCATTCACAAGTATGAATACATGAACCAAGACATCATCCATGAGAAGGGCTCCAACTTGGATAAATCAATAAGTATGCCACTAGCTCTGATGAATGGGAAAAGGTCAAATTTTCCCACAATGCCTTGAAGAATGGGAGACTTACAATCTCACTTACATGAATGATATGCCTTTTGGAACAACTTTAGCTCTATGTTAAACAATCGTAATTGGACTTATGTAGAAGTCACAACTATCTGAGGTCGAGAAATAAAAATATAGGTGTTAGTGATTGTTAGAGAGACGGTATAAAGAACCATACTCCTAAAACATACCACACACAAAAATAAAGTGGGAGAGACCTATCCCAATCAGACTCATGTTGATTCATTTGACACAAGGTCATTGATGAATCAAATAACTATTGATATTTGAGATTTCATTGGTCAATGGATGAGTTGGGAAGAATAGGGATGAAGATGAAGAGGGAAGGGGAGATAGAAACCCAAATTGATCATAGGAGGAATTTCATGTGATTAATACTATCCATTCATTTTGGGGGATGAAATTTACATTTCATCAACCCCCTAAATCCAGGAGTATTGGTCAAACAAAAGTCAAATCAACCATGACCAAGACCAAACAAAAAGTCAAACATCACAAGATCAATTCAATGTCTAAACAATATTTTTAAACAATTAAAAAATTAAAAATCAATTTTAAAATGCATTTTTAAATGGACAAAACCTCAAGTCCCTTCAAAACACCAAATAAATGGGCAAGGGATTTATCCTAGGTCAAACAAGGTCAAAGGACCTTAGACAAAAAATTTAACAATTTTTGGAAAGTCAGAAGTATTTTAAAATATTTAAAAATAAGTCAAAAATCAATTAATTCACAAAAATACCAAAATTAAACCAAAAAATGATTTTAATTCAAAATGTCGAAGAGGAAAATATTTAAAGATTTTTGGTGAAAGTTTCGTATTTTTTGGATTAAGAATGACTTTAATATTAATTAATTAAAATAATTGGATTAAAAGAAAAATCAGAAAATAAAAAGAAATTAGAAAAAATAAGGGCCATCAGATCTCCCTCATTAATTGAGGTGACAGATATGATGGCCACAAGCATGCACTCCATCATGCACCACAGTCAACACGTGTACACGCTTGGTAATCAAAAGCGAAGGCCAGGATTAAAACATTTGAACAAGATCAAATGGTTGGGAAGGCGCCAAAAATGGGATGACCTTCATATCGCAAAAATTGAGCAAGTTATGATTCATGGAAGTTGACCTCCTAACTAGGGCACAAACAAAATGACTTTCCAAGACAAATTAGATCTTTATGACAACATGAAAGTTGTTTGGAATGTCATAAAGAGTAAAGTTTCTTTTAGAATAATTTTCATATGACAACAATTGTAGGAGATAGGGTCTAGAGAACCCCAGTTTTGACTAGTTGACTTTCTCTGGTCAACCTCTTTGAACCAACTTGCAAAATTGAAGTTATATTGCTCTTCGGGGCTCATAGAGAATCATATGTTCTTGAGATGATGTATAATGAAGTATCCCATAATATCTTTGATCAATTGATGAAAAAACTTGTTGAGGAAGTCACACAAGATACCCAGATGAATTAGGGCTTCCAAGGCAAACAAGCTTCAAACTTTTGAGGAATTATTGATCAAATTGACAAATGAAGAACATGGAGATGCATATATGATGCTTATAACCATTTGAACATTTCCTTTATTGATCTCTTGCATTGAGGGTCTCAAACCCTAGTTGTGAACTTGGTGGGGGCACAAATGGACACACACCTACAAAGGTACACATAGACATATTTTTGGTATTTTGGTTAGAAAACAATAAAAAATAAAGTATGATACAATCAAAAGTGCTTGGTGATCTATCCCAATACAAACCCAATGAATGAGGGGTGGGGAGGATACCAAAGTGTGGTCTCAAAGCCAATGCAGATCATGAGATAACATGAGGGATCTTAGGGACAAAATTGAGGTCTTACAATCACGACTAGTGGGTAAATGTTACACTCAGTCTTATAGTGTAGATTATCAAGAGACAATTACCCCAGTAACCAAGCTCAACACTTGGAGGATACTTTTGTTACTAGAAGCAAACCAATATGGCCTCTATTAGAATTTTATGTGAAAATGATTTCCTACACGGAGAGGTTTTAGAAGAAATTTAGTCCTCAAAATACTTCCATTAACTGATGGTAAAAAACAGTCTGCCCTCTGCCGAAGGATTCGTGTCTGAGGGATTGTGTTGTGTTATATTTGCAAATAACCATTCCTAGGGAGATAGCTTAGGATTGCCTTAGGAAATGGGTGACGGTGAAAGGTCTCCTGAAGGGAGGTATCACCACGCCCTTACGTTTTCCTTGCCCATGGGAAGAAGAAACATTGGATAAGACATGTCTTGGATAATGGGAAAGTCAAGATAGTTACTGACTCATGTATCCCTTGGGAATAGGAATTCAACTTTCTACCTTTTGACTGGGTGGATGATGACCTTTTCCAAGAAAGCCCTAGGAATCAAGAATTCCTATAAATAACCCATCTTTCAAGTGGGGAGAGGAACTCATACATGCTTACTACTATCCATTATTACTCAGAGATCACTTCGCTCCTAGTAACCTTAATGACATTAATAAACAACATAAATTTTAGTAAATATTGCTCTATTTACGTCCCGAGATCTACATTAGTCACTATTGCTCAAACCAGGACTAAGACTTGATGTTCAGGCCATAGATTGTCCGATTTGGGACTCTTAACACCCCCTCCCAGGCCCAAGATTTACGTATGGACCCTGGAACTAAATGGTGGGTGGCCCAATGGATCTTAAACCAGACCCTATACCATCTTTAGAAATTGTAGGTTGGGACTAACTCATCCCTACAAAACTGAATTGTAAGGTGAGGATTGTCCCTACTTGAAAACACTTGTAAAGTGAGACTCTTAATATTAAAAAATACATGTAAAGCACAAAAATACATGTAAAGCATAGTAGCAGTATCACTCTACTAAGTTAATATATTTATTATCAAGTTACGAACACAACAATTTGCCTAATTATTAAAATTAAACCTGTGAAACAAAAACCATATCAATTCACATATTCGAACCTAAAAGAAAAAAAATTGATGTAAACATAGCAAAATGGGTGAATAGATGGTCCTAAACTTAAGGAATGCAAAAAACATGCAAAGAAGCTACCACACAGGGACATGTTTGGACACTACACCAACGAAAACAATTACATGCTGGCTGAAAGTAATGAGGATAGGATGCAACCATAACCACCACTTAGCCAAACCCTCCAACCTTCCATCAAACAGATTAGCTTCAATGTCTACTCGTTCATCTTCATCTTCATCTTCAGACATGTTGCTCATGTACCTTCCTTCCTTATGTGAAACAATTTAGATTATCAAATGGAAAAAACTATCACTCTACTCATGGAATTATGCACAATTCATACTACTTGAATTGCATTTGCTACCTGTGAACTGTGATGGTTTCCTTCCATAATCTGTAATGATTTTATGTTATCTTCTATCCAAAGATCCGATAATTCTTGACATTGTTCACAAATTCCAAGAACTAGGTTGTTTAGAAGAGATTTATAAGTGCTTTTCACTAAAAATGAATTGTTTAAGTACATTTTTGTTGTAAGATAATTCAATCGTATTTTATGAACTAAACCATATTATTGATTTAGATTAGGCCTTGTCATGTTGACCTCTAACATGAATCCTTCCAACTAAGAATATGAATTGGCACATGATGATGTGGATGGTGAATGTTGCTTGTTGTGTCACAGGTCTGCACTAATTTTTAAGTGAATGAAGCTATGCAAATGATTTAAGCATAATTTCAAAACTCTTGAGAATCTAACTTAACACGTTGCTATCTGCTTTTTCTGTTTATTATCCATAACTAGTTACCTAATCTAACAAAAGTTGAAGCCTTCAGACCCAAATAATTAATATTGCACACGAAAGAAGGAAATTTTTAATAATTTAGAATACATTTAGTATCCATGTTTCTCTAGCTATCAACCACTGAGGGAACACCAGAGAGTGAGAAGTTGCAAGCGCGTATCATATTGCACTACTCTGGGCTTTTAAGTAGAGTATGATGTTTGAATCGAGGACCATATTGTTTCCAAACTACCTAGTTTGATCAAATCAGTGCTTTTCACATTCAAAAATAGTTGAATGAGCGTGCAACATGTCTGGGTTAATTTTTTGCGCCGCGACAATGTAGTATTTGATTCAATGCCCCAAATTCTACAAAGCAACAGTTCATTCCTAGTCTATTTTGCAAAGCATCAATATGTTGACTACTTCTAAATCATCATCGTCGCTATCATCATCATTACTTTTATCAATGATGAAGATTTTTATGATGACAGCAATGGAGATGATTTAATGTCTCAACAGATTTGATGTTTTGCAATATAAATTAATAGAGAACAAACAATTGTTTTGAAGAATTTGGGGCAATAAACCAAGTTCTATGTTTTAAAGAGTGATATAGATGAAGTATGAGATGGATGCAATTCGAAAATCATGTATGATCTAAGTTGCATTTCAAATATTACTTAATTTTTGGACTATTATTTTCTAAGTCAGTTTAAATGAATGCATGTTCAATGAAGGGAGTGAAACAAACAATCTACATACATTATAATAAACTCAACAACAACATATATATCAATAAAATAACAACAACATACCTTTTCCTAAAAAAATCATGGAATAATCTGAAGTTGATCTACTTTTTGTTGCGAGGAAGAAAAAGTACAAGGCATATAAAACTTCCAAAAATGATTCATACTTCTTCTACTATTTCTCCATAGCAAAACAAAACATTTATGAACCACACCCATAATATGAGTTAACCTATTTTGGAAATATAAACTAGCATTAATATTATAATATAACAAGAAACAACAAAGTATTAGGGAAGTAAATCATGCCACACAAAAAATGCATGTTAACATAAATAAGCAGTACACTCTAAAATAAAAACCACAACATAACTACCATTAACATTGTAACATAATAAGCAACAACAACCAACAGTACATTGTTAACCCCAAAAGGAAGTAAATCATGCAACGACAAAAAGCAAAATGTTAACAACAACTAACAACAACTACCCATAACAAATAAAAAAAATCAACAACAACGACTAACAACAAATCATGTAAAACATAACAAAGTCTTCAATCTTCATGCCTAGTTGAACTCGTGCAATTCTCAAGGTCTTCATCAGATTCAGAGTTAGTTACATTCAGATTCATAAGGTCATTCACAATAGCTTCTACCTTCTTCATCTTTTCAGGGTTAAGATTCCTGAAATGAATCTTCTTATTTCCCGTTCCATCAGAAGGTACAACAACATACAACAACAAAAAACATAAACTATCGAACAAGGAAGAAGTAGAATACCTTTATATATGAAGCGAGAGCTAATGACGAAGAAGAGATAAAATGGGTGCTAGGGTTTCTCTGTGATAGATACGATGATATTGTCAAGAAGCGAGATCTAATTCGCTTATATTATAAATATGTAAACAATTTCACCATGTTTGTATTAAAAAACCGTGATAAATGTAATGAATTTCACAATGGTTCTCACTATCAACCGTGGTGATAGGTATTTCAATTTAATTTATATATTATAGTTATAAGCACAACATCAATTGTAAAGAAAAAGTATAAAATTGTTGGATCTGAGATTCGAAATGTGTCACTCCATAAATGTATAATCACGATTTATTAGTTTGACTGTAATGCAAGGTATTTTCGTAAATATAAATAAAAAATCGCATCCGTAATTGAGGTATTACCATGGTTAACAAACAGACCATTGAAGTTTAGTATGACGAAAGGTCTATTTTGTAGTAGTTATGATCCACGTAAGCCTCATATGGATGCTATAGAGAGGATATTAACATATTTGAAATCCACTCCAACTAAAGGAATATTGTTCTCAAAACAATGGTCACTTGAGGGTAGAAGGCGAAGGTTGCGAGAAACACAAAAAAAGGGGTTTGAATTGGGTTTCTAAAACAAAAGCTTTTTCAAAACCAACTCAATCAAACAATAACACGAACAAGAAAATTAACAAAGTTATTTTTATACTGGTTTGCTGATAAGGAAGATACCTCCAGTCCACCCTACCAAGGTGATTTTTCCTTCTCAACAAGGACTTAATCCACTATAATCGAAACTGATGACAGACACCATAAATACAAACCGTGTTTGTCTTCTTGAGTCTATTTGACTAAAACCTAGTCACTCAAGGAAACCACTCAAACAACTTTGAGATTTACAAGTTTGTGTTTACAAGTATTGAATCTAAGAAAGCATATTAAAACAAGTTAAATACAATGAATATCTTCACACGATAACGAGCAAAAACTCTTGTGTGTTTATAAAAACTATACACAAAAATAATATGAAGTTCAGCAAAAGTGTGTGTATGAGCATAATTTTAGTGTAGTGAATTAGAAGCTTCTTCCATTCTTCCAAGCCTCCTTTATATAGGAAGTTGAAATATCAGTTGGAGGGTAGAATTGGAATAGAAAATTGCAGTTGTCTCTTTGTGCAACGGTTTACATATAGGAGAAAAAATGGTACAATAGTGGAAGGAAGGGTGCTCTTGTACTGTGTACTACTTTTCTGATGTAAAAAACCTTTTGATCTTATCTTCTAATCTTCAGAGAGTTCTGACGAAATGATATTGAAGCATGCTTAGAATGATTAAGAGACTAGTTGACAAAATCTTCAGAACCTCGGTCTTCAAAGTCTTGACACAGTTCCTCAGAATTTGGTCTTCAGAGTCTTCAGATCTTGTTTTTCATAAGCTTCAGAACTTGAGCGGAGAATCTTGAAGGCTGACAATCCTCCAAAGACTATTCAATCAGAGTCATATTCATAAGCTTTAGCACAAACAATCATCAAAACCGTTGTCTAAGAGCTTTCTAGAACTCAACAACCTCTTGTAGAGCACTTGTATCTCTTCAGAGTCAGAGTGTGTTGATTCCAGAATTTGATGACGTCATACGTCAGTTCTTCAGAGTCAGAACATGTTAGCAAAAGCTACACACTAGATAAAAACCATTAGTGTAGAAAATTATTCTCTAAGAAACAATGCATTATTATCATTAAAACTAAAGGCCAGATGCATAACCAAATATTTGTAGGATCAAGCGCTTACCACTGCGCTAAAAGCAATTGCTGTTAGTGAGGGTGCAACTTTATTTCCTTATAGTATGAGCCCTCAGGGGCTGCACCTAAAGCGAGGTTTGTAAGCTCCCTCTAAGGGCCATGGGTTGGGACGTTAAGCCCATTCGAATCCCTAAGGGTGACGCTAGATTTATTTATCCAACAATCTCTCCCCCAGTGTCAGCCGGGGGGATTCGAATCCATGACCAAGCTCTAATACCACTTGTAGGATCAAGCGCTTACCACTGCGCTAAAAGCAATTGCTGTTAGTGAGGGTGCAACTTTATTTCCTTATAGTATGAGCCCTCAGGGGCTGCACCTAAAGCGAGGTTTGTAAGCTCCCTCTAAGCGCCATGGGTTGGGATGTTAAGCCCATTCATCTTGTGGCAAGTTATTTTCATGGAAATTATAATTATAATGATGATGTAATATATATTGCTTCCGTATAGATATACTAAATAAAAAGGAAGCAACTATGAATGATTTATCTATTATGAAAGACATTAATTAGTGTTTATTTATCTATTTTACAACCGATTAATTAGTGTTTATTTATCTATATTGAAAGCTCTTATTTTTCTTTTAAAAACAGTTAAATAACCATCGACAGTTATATTGGTACCCATTTCCATACCGTAAAATCAACACAAGGAGTAATGGATTTTAAAGATGAAAACAGTGACATGCAAAATACACACATTGTTTTCATATAGAGATATGCATCAGTATCATGAAAAGTTACACAATGTTTATTCCTAAAACTCAAGTATATATGTTATGGTCTTCACTACCTGCATTTCAGCATATTCACGCTCTTAAAAATGAAATAGAGACATAATCAGTTTGCAAATTAAAAAAGAGTATACAATTCTTACAAATGAAATAGAGACATAATCAATTTGCAAATTAAAATTAAATTGATAAAATATAATAATTATGAATTTCTGAAGTTGAAAAATCACTTTGTATACATGGTAAAAATCCTAATAACCATAGAAATATACCTCCGGATGAAAAAAAAAAGAGAAAAAAAACTAGTTACTTGATCCTCCAATCGAAAGAAGGCTTTCCTTGTAAAGTCTGGTATAACAACAATAATCTTCTCCTTTAATCCCAAGCTCCTCAATTATTTGGGTGCTCAAATCAACATAGGCTAGCCCATCATCTATTTTTCTAAAGAAAATGTATCCGTCAAATCCAATTGGGGCCAGTCAATGGAAGGCATGGGGCCACAAATAAATAGTTTGATCCATGATTCTTTCACACCGAGTTCACCCAGAATAGATATGTGAAAAATATTATTCTTGTCATGATTTGTGATACAAGCAATTGATCCATTTAACCCCGTCAAGTATCCATCATCCAAATCAGATCTTTCATCAATGGGCGTTCTAAAGAACACCTCATGACTCATGTCAAATGACATCATAAATATTTGATCATGTTTACCCTTAACCAACCAATGACATGCACCATTCATGTACAATTCCTCCCCATTAAATGGGTTACCAACACACCATTGAGCCATATCATCCATGTGGAGTATCTTCCAAGAATTATTTCTTAGACTATATATCTCAAAAAAGGAGAAATACATTATACCTTGTGGTGGAGGAGAATCAGGATCATAGTCATTACAACTTGAGCTATCAAACGTTACATATTGAATCACCTTAAAGTCATCTCTTACTTGGTCATAACCAAACCCATGAAAGTCATGAAACACGCCAAGGCGAGGGTGTTTTGGTACAAGCTCATCGGGGCTAGGAGGAATGACAACGAATTCTTCGATAGCTGGGTTCCACAATACATATTTGACCTTATTAGAATCTCTCCTTACATCCTTTGTCCCGATACAAAAAACACCGCTAACACTTGTTTTTCCCAAAATATTAAGATAAAAGTCATCCTCTTGAAATGGAGGTGGCAAAGTTAATTTGATTCTACTATCGAGCAAATTCAATTCAGGATGGTAACGATCAGCACAATCACGTTTAAATATGAGGAGATATGTACGATGATCGTCGGAATTGCTATGAGATATGAAGTGGTTGCGGAACATATTGATGAAATGAGAATTTTCAAATAAAATGGACCATGATTTGCGTACGCAACCAAAACGCTTCAATGATTTAACGGGGAGTTTCGAAAGAACATGGAAGGCAACATCATCGTCAATATACTTTCTGCTAACCTTTGAATCAGACCACTTGTTAAACCGCAGTGATAGCTTCTGCTGATAATCCATGAACAAGTTGAACGGTGATGATTTCTTATGTTGATAATCCGTGGTCGAGTTTAACAGCGGTGATTACTTCTACAAATAATCTATGGTCAAGTTGAACGACGGTGATTGCTTCTGCAAATAATCCATGGTCGAGTTGAACGGTGGTGATAGCTTCGGCTGATTCCGCTTACAAAGAGAGGAAATTTCTTCAATTCATCGATACCGCTGTTGCTTGTGTTTTCTTCTTGTGTTATATATATATATATATATATATATATATATATATATATATATATATATATATATATATATATATATATATATATATATATATATATATATATATATATATATATATATTAAATTTACTCAAATGACCTATTTTTTCAAAAATTCTCAAAAGCCAATTTTTTTTAGTAATTTGCTTTTGAATACAATTATTTTTATGTTTAATGATTCTATGAATACAACAACTCTTTTTTTGAAAATTTGGAGCCCGGTTAATTTAACTTTTAAATATTATTATTATAATGAAATAAAATTTTATGGAAAAATAATTAAAAAAAATTCATAAAAGATTTAAATGTAAATTAAGTTCAAATAGTTTTTAAAATGCTAATTTAAATATTTTCTTATTTTACTAAAACTTATTTTGGATTTTAATATTTTTTTAAAATTATTTAATTTTGAAGTCATTTCAAATCATTTTTCATAAATATCATTTTTGAGATACAATTTTTAGTCTAAATTGTAATTACGATTATATTTTAATTTTTAATAACGTATGTCTATATTATAATATATCAAAACTAGTCTTTAAATTTAGAAAAAATAAATATAAATAAAATTTATAAGATTTTGAAAACCAATTTTATACAATTTATTTTTGAAAATACAAAAGAAAATAAAATAATTAAAGCTAAAACAGACCCTTCATTTGATTTAGATTTTGTGAAAAATCATTCTAAAATGTAAATCAAACTGAATATTATTCATTGATTCTGATTTTTTATCTTTAAATTTAAATTAAATGAATTAATATTCAAACTAAATAAACTCATTGTACCTCTATTATAGTAAGTCTATATTTAAATTAATTTTGGTAAAAACAAATCAAATAACCTGATTATAAAAATTATTTTTAAGGAAAAAAAGCAAATATTTTTTAATAAAAGATAATGAGTTTAGTGGATGTCCACGGTCTATATATATTTTATAAAATTAATTTTTTAATTGTAATTTTTAATATAAACTTTTGCCTTAAGAACACAAGTTATCATTAATTTTTTTTATAGAATCTCTCAATAAAAAATCACTAATCTATTAAATTATTTAATTTTGTTTTAAATAATAACATAATTTGATGAGATCCGCACCTTGTCATTGAATAATGGTATAAAATTATTTTTTATTATGAGTAATTATATATATATATATATATATATATATATATATATATATATATATATATATATATATATATATATATATATATATAACATTGTTCCGAGAATTTTAAATTTTCGATAGTTCAAGAAAGTTGGAGTTTTTCCTTAATTTTTAGAATTTCCAGTGATATGTAGGAAATTTTGAAATTGGCGGTAATTAACTAATATTTTGCTTCTTTTTTTTTCATTTTGCAGTGAAGTCTAAGGGAAAAGACCACACCATTGCAAGCATGCCCACAGATAGAGAGACATCCCAGACTAGGGTTGCTGAGGCAGAGTGTTTTCATTTACGCGTTAGACGAGTAGTTTTAACTGGTTCACATTTATGGTTGGCTGAGTAGGGGCAGATATGTGCACCCCGTAGCACCCGATAACGAGAGAAGTGGTGTCATTCAGAAGCTGGAACTCTATTGGAGGTGTAACACCACTGAAGTACACTTCTTCCTTAATCAAAAATTGACGAAGGGGCATTTTGAGATGTTTTTCTCAACAACAAATGACCTTTATTTATACAACTTTAAATTCATTCTTGACCACACAAAACGGTCAGTATAATCACAGTCGTCCAAAACTGTCTTCAAAATCGTAACCGTTTGAAATCTTATAAAATTGCACTAATGGAAATTTCATATTGGTTGAAATTTTCGGTATAACATAATACTTTTTAAAAATACCTTTAAAATTTCAAGCGTACCGATTTTTTTTGAAAATTCTAGCATGAATTCATACCCGAAATTCTGAATACACTACTAGTTAATTGTACCAGAATTTTGAAATTACTTTCGAAAATTTTGTATGCAAATTTAATTCAAATTTTGAGCATGGGAACTTTTAAATTTATGAAATTAAGTGGGATTTCAGGTATAAAAGAGTGGATGACATGTTAAATCCTCCTTCCTTGGTCATAAAGGTAAGGCATAACTGCCCATTAACTCTACAACATTGACCAAAACGAGCGTATATAAATACTTCTCGCCTAAAAAAAATGGGACTCTAAATCATCATACATATCTTTTAAAACCCTAAAGAGTATCACATTCACAACAACCATAATACACGACTGGCATAACAGTCTGATTGCTATCAAGCATCGTCAGTCACTAGTGTAGCGGTAAAATTTTTGAGTTTAAGTTATTGATTAACTTAACACATAAAGCAAGAGTCGTCATCGCACATTTATTATTTCCAAAAGAAAAAGGGAAAAAGTACGAACAAAACCCAAAGAAAATTAAAAAAGAAAAACTAATAAAAAGAGATAAGGGTCCGAGGGTTAGTTATGCAAAGCGAATGTATGAGCATCCTAAACATCTATGGTACTCCATGGGAACATCTTTTAAAATATTCACATTTTAGTTTTTAAAAAGGTGTTATTTGAAAAATATTGGAGGGATGGGAAAAGAAATAGTTTTCTTAATTTTTGTGTTTGCCAAGACTTTTGAAGTCTCATGCCTACGTACCAACAAAGTGTAATGGAGGATCAAAACCTCATAGTTCATGGTAAAAGTAACAAAGATGTTTGTTTTCATTCATTTTACTGAAAAGATATTTTGTCATTTTAATGAGAATACTCAACTAGTCATCCACAAGTATGAGAACTTTGCATCAACATGAGAAGAGCTCTAACTTGGATAGAGATCCATAAGTATGCCAATAACTCTCTTAGATGGAAAAGAATTATCGTCAATACTATGGGGATAGGAGAATTATATCTCAACTATGGAAATGACTCATGTCTAAACATCAAAGTTTTAAAATGAAAAGTGCACAAATGGGCACAAAATAATTTGAATTAGTTATACATTTTCTTAAGTATTTTGAAATTGGTTTGAACATGCTTAAGATGGATTAACTTTTATTAGAAAAAATGTATTGAAAATCACTTGACAAAGGTCAAGGTTTATTAAGAAAGTGGTTCAAGTTTGAAAACAAGTAGATTTTGAAAAGAGGGAAAATATTTGAAAATTAAAGAAAGATGGGAGAAGAAAAGACTACCCTAGAGCATAAAATAAAATCTAAGGAGGAAAGATCTAACCAAGAAATAGCAAGCTTTATGACATAAGTCAACCAGGAATTCCCTCCTTTGGATTAAGCCTCAAGCAAGTCAAATAAGCAAAGAATAATTAATGTATCAGATGAAATCAAAATAACCAAGTCAAGTCTTCACAGAGAAATCCAAAGTCAAAGGTATCAGGTGAATCCCAAGGTCTCATATCACAATCTCCCAAAGCAAAGGTCAAATTCCTAACTCTAAGTCCATAACTCCATAACAATTCTAAGGATAGTAACCTCTAGTCCATAAAATCAAGAGAACCAATTTTTTTAGGGGTTTTCATTTTTATTAGTGTCTCCAAGAGAAAAGGAAGTCCAAATGGACAAAGGAAAAAGAGCATAAACATAAACAAAGGTCCAAGTGGACAAAGGGCAAATATGATATGGGCTAAAAAAAAGCATAAAGTAAATAGCAAGAAATAAAGAGCATAAGATAAATGACTTTAAAGTAAAGTTAAAATGTTAGTAAATGATATTAGTAATCAAAAAGGGAATTGCAATTGGTCATTTTTTGGAGAACACTTAACCATCCACTCACAAGCATGAAAACATGGGCCTTTATATCATATATTAGAAGGACTCTAACTTGAATAAAATCAACAAGTATGCCCCTAGCTCTCATAAATGAAAACGAAGCAATATTTTCACACAATAGCTTAAAGAGTATGAGACTTACAATCTCAATGATACGCTGTCGCGCGCGGATCAAAAACGAGTATTTTTGACAAAACGTAGTTAACGATAAATTGACTCGGATTATCGTTCTCACGAGGATTCTTGAATGAATTAACCAATGATAGTAACGATTAATGGGGTTTTGGATGGTTTAGGATTCAATAAAAAAATAGATTAAAATAAGTGATTATTAAAATAAGCTGTAGCAACAATTTACTGATTCGGTCTTTGCCTATCATCGACTATCGTAATTCCAACCGCAGATTAACTATTCCTATTCGATTATAATATCAACTGACAAGCGCAATTGATAGTATAAGTTGTATGTTCCTATTATCCGAATTAAGCAAACGGGATTAAGTTTCATGAATTAAGCAAACATTTATTAAACGGACTCGATAACGAATTAAGCAAACGAAATCGTGACTATAGTTAGGATCACACAATCAATCGGATTAAATCAATAAAGCATATGTAAATCGGATTAAGCAAACAAAATACATATATTAATATTGAAAGGAATAAAAAACCTGAATAAGAATTACTAAAATCTCAAGGTATCGAAACCCGAATACAACAAATTGTTTGGATCGATTAGTTCTTCATGAGAATTCTTGCCAAAGCTTTCAAGTCTTTCATGAATAGTGATCCTCCTAATTTTATACGGATACTAGGTATATGGAAAACAAGGAATTTTGTTTACAACCCAACTGGATCGAAAACATAACCCAAGCCCAAAACTAATGACCCAAAACTTAAATAAAACTAATGCTGCAACTTCAACGAATTTTCTGGCCCTGCTACATTCTGATTCAGCTCTCGACTTATGAACAAAAGTTGTAGATCTTTTTCTTAGCTTTCCATCGAATGGTAGCACGTCTCAATCCGATACTCCTAGCTCAAGATATGATTTTTCTCGCGAAAGCTGCTAATGCTGAAAATTAAATACGAAAATTAAATAAGTGCAAAAATAACATAAATTATGAAAACACATTAAAACATAAAAATAATCAAAGCAAACCGAAGAAATTCTTAAGTAAAAACATGGAAGAACGTGCATCAAAATGAACTGATCAAATTCCCCCACACTTGAACTTTTGCACTCCGAGCAAAATGAAAAACAAAACAAAACACAGACACATCAACGGTTACTCATTCTAGGCTACAAGTCATCTTCGGTTAAGCTTGCATTGATAGATACTAATCTTGCACACTAAGGATATCATAGGAACACTAATCGACAATTGTGCAGTCATAAACCTTCTGAATACACAAATCAACTCGAATCATGTTATTATGTTAAAGCCTAACTTACTCATCCTTCTTTTTGCTCTTTTTCATTCAGGCGCAATCACATTAAGCCCGTTATCTCCACACACCCATAGCAAGGCGACCGGTTAGTGACTCTGATCCTTTTTACACGGGATTCTAGTACTTACGTGGCATAACCATTTGCTTATTCAGTTGTAGCTGCGGGGGATCGGACCGTCATCCGCCCTACCAAGTCCAGCACTAGAAACCGCTGAACCAACTGACAACGAGTCTTATTTTCAAATTTTTTTGAAGGTTCTACATCCGTTGGGTTAAGTGACCGGGTGAGGGTCACCAAACTTAGAAGGTGCATTCCCTTTTCTTTTTATTTTTTTTATTTTTCAGAACACTCACTTATATTCAAAAGCTTCCCTGCGTAGAGTGTGTGTGAGATGGTGCTGACTGCTGAAATAAACTACTCAAGAGCTGTCAGAGGATGAGAATTTAAGGCTAAAACATAATAAGAATTCGAATCAATTTCCATATGCAGGAGACTTACGGTGTTAAAACAATACCGATCTTGTTAATTTTTCCCAAGTCTCCGCAAACTCGACTCAAAGTAACCTATAGCCTAAAACTTTCAAGAAGATGCATTTTTTTTAAGAAAGAAAACAAAAACCAAACAAAACAAAGAACAAAATAAAATAAAATAAAGTATTCCCTCCCCCACACTTAAAATATGCATTGTCCTCAATGAAAGAAACAAACATAAAATAAGAGAGAGAAGAGAGAGGAAAGAACACACCCGAGTAGTCAAGGAGGATAGGTGATCACATAAGCAGCCTTTCCCAGAGAGATAAATTCTACATTTTCTTCTTCCAAAGTGGGGTTGTCATGGAATAGCTTTGGGTAATGTCCATTGAACTTGAAATTTTTATTAGTATCTTCGCCTCTTCTTCCAGGATCAAAGAATCTTCTAAAAGTAAAAGTGTCAAATGGACACGTAAAGGTGATCTGATCTGAAATGTCAGCCAATGTCCAACCAAATGCCTTTTTATGCTTCCTTAAAACCTGCAAAAGCTTATTTTCTTGATCGAAATCAAGGTTAGAAGAAATTATAGCCGATAGTTTTTCATTCATCTCTAAATAAGCATATTTCATATTTTCAGGAAGTTGCTTCAGCTCGAGGGAAGGTGGCTGCTCAATAGAAGGAGTGTTTGGGGCAGCCGGGACGTCAAGAGCTTTATCTACATGAACAACTTTATTTGCAACCTCATCTGCAGTAAGAATATCAACTTGCAAGGCAGCCTCAATTTCAGCACAAACAGAGCAAATTTTAGTTTCAGTACAAATATCACAAGAATAAACATCATCAAAACCTGACAATGATGGAAAATCAGATGCAAACAAATCACTACAAGTATCATCAACAATTTCAGAAATCAAATCTATTTGAAAAACAGAATGTTCTTCCAAGGGTTGTTGGTTTGATCCTTGAGCTTGCTGCATGGCATTCACCAAAGTGACAAGCTGCCCAATCTGTGTTTGCAAAGTCTTTAAAGTAGAATCTACTTGTTGTTGAAACTAGAGATTATTTGCAGCCATTTGTTTGACAATATCTTCTAGTGAAGGTCCAGAAGGTGCAGAGCATGTAACACCCTTCTAAAATACCCCAATTATTTAATAACAACAACAATAACAAATATATATATATCAGAGTAAATATGCAACTCAAGGGTGTCACACAACATTTCACACCATAATCACTGTCATGCTCTTTATTAAATCAAAATAACATGTTTTTCATAATTCGCAGCGGATAGAAATCAAATCAACCGTTCAACGTATAACATTACAGATAAAAAGGTTCAACAACCAACAATAAAACAATTAAAACATCCCGTCCCGATGTTACATCTATCAGAGCATGACCCACTAAAGCGACTACACTAGACTCCAAGCATTAGCTTCTACTCAACTCATTGCTCGTTACCTGAAAAATAGTTGTAAGGGTGAGTTCCTCAATCGATATAATAACATTATAAAATATCATGTCATGTTAAGTAAATTCACACGTTAATCACCCAATTCATATCATGCATTCAGTAACGGCACGTCAACTCAAACATCATACTCAATAACAACGTAAAAGCACTTCTCAATTAATTAAATATTCATACAACCATCAACAAAATGCAACTCTAATGAGACTCGACTCGTCATGCATGTGGTACCATTCGGAGTAAAACTCCCAACTTAAAATCATTGCCATTTTAGTGGGCATCAAGGCATAAGCCTTCAACTTTCAACTTAAATTTGCCAATCCAGGCCAACGTGGTGTGAGCAAAGCTCCGATTTTTGCCAATCCAGGCCAACGTGGTGTGAGCAAGGCTCCGACTTAATGCATATGAAATGTACATGGCATACACGACTTTACAACTTCGACAACATGATAATAACAGCAATACAACAAGGTTTTCAACATAATCAACTTATAATCAACTTTGGCTTATCAAGCCTGCAACTTAGTATTTTCAACATAATCAACTTATAATCAACTTTGGCTCATCAAGCCTACAACTCAGTATTTCAACAACTTTAGCACAACTTATCAACATATTTGTATCAACACTTCATGACATAAACTCAACAAAATTACTCATCACAATCAACGATGATAGACCAATCGCCACTTATGTTCACAACTTTAAAATATCAGTTTTTCCAATTTCCAACAGTGTTAACCGGTTAACGCCCTGGGTTAACCGGTTAACGCAGGACAAAAATACATTTTCTGGCAAAACGCAACAGTGTTAACCGGTTAACGCCCTGGGTTAACCGGTTAACGCAGGCAAAACAGCATATTTTCACAAATATAACAGTGTTAACCGGTTAACGCCCTGGGTTAACCGGTTAACGCAGACGAAACAGCAGTTCCTGCGCTAACACCAGGCAGAATGCAGAGTTCCCCGCATTTTCCGCCGTTGGAGGACTTCCGGACCTCCGATTCAACTTCCGTAAAAAGCTACATGATCAGAAAATCACGACACATACAATTATCGATTCGATTTCAGTTTTCCTACAACTTATTCATCACAATTATCTCAGCATCCTAAATCCCAATTAGGGTCAATTCAACGGTTTATCACTACCCATTACATGTTAATCTATAATACCCATTAAACGACGATAAACCCCCCTTACCTGAGATAATCCGGCAAATCTCTAAGCTTCAAGCTCTTCTCCAACCTTCAGCGCTTGCTCTGTCTCTTTGCCCTTTTCCTCTTTCACGTTCGTTTCTCTGCTTCACGTAAAAACCTTTTTACTCCAAATGGGCTCTTTTCCTTATTTCCAACATATATATATTTTCCAATAATAATAATAATCCAATAATCTTCCAATTAATTAATTAAATTAATAAATATTATATTAATTTAAATTAAATAATTAGCCTTATTTCATCGGGGTGTTACAACTCTCCCCCACTAAAAGAGTTTTCGTCCTCGAAAACATACCTCAAACAAATAACTCTGGATAAGACTCTTTCATCTGACTCTCCAGTTCCCAAGTCACATTGCCACCTGCTGGTCCTCCCCAAGCTACTTTCACTAAGGCAATCTCTTTACCCCGCAACTGCTTCAACTCCCGATCCTCAATCCTCATAGGTGATGTTTCAACAGTCAGGTTATCTCTCACCTGTACATCATCTACTTGGACTACATGCGACGGATCATGGATGTACCTCCTCAACTGAGACACATGAAAAACCTCATGCAAATTCGCAAGTGACGGCGGTAAAGCGACACGATAGGCTACCTCCCATATCCTCTCCAAAATCTGATAAGGACCAATAAATCGAGGTGTCAACTTCTTCGACTTCAAAGCTCGACCAACACCAGTTATCGGAGTAACACGAAGAAACACATGCTCTCCCTCTTGGAACTCAAGTGACTTCCTCCTCTTATCATGATAACTCTTCTGACGACTCTGAGCAATTCTCATCTTCTCCTGAATCATCTTAATCTTTTCTGTAGTTTGTTGAACAATCTCCGGTCCAACCACAGCACTCTCACCGGACTCATACCAACATAACGGTGTCCGACATCTCCTACCATACAAAGCTTCAAACGGTGCCATACCAATGCTCGAATGAAAACTATTGTTGTAGGTAAACTCAATCAAAGGTAAATAACAATCCCAAGCACCTCCCTTTTCCAAAACACAAGCTCTCAAAAGATCCTCCAATGACTGAATCGTCCTCTCAGTCTGACCATCAGTCTGCGGATGATATGCAGAGCTCAATCTCAGCTTAGTTCCCAAAGCCTTCTGCAAACCTTCCCAGAATTTCGATGTAAATCTAGGATCTCTGTCCGAAACAATACTCGACGGAATACCATGCAAACTTACAATCTTCTCAATATACAACTCGGCTAATCTCTCTAACGGATAATCCATTCTGATCGGAATGAAATGAGCCGATTTCGTCAATCTATCTACAATCACCCAAATGGCTTCAAAATTCTTATTTGTCCTCGGCAACCCAGAAACAAAATCCATACTGATACTATCCCACTTCCACTCTGGAATAGCCAACGGTTGCATTAGCCCAGACGGCTTCTGATGCTCAATCTTTGACTTCTGACAAGTCAAACAGGAATAAACAAAACTAGCAATTTCTCTTTTCATTCCCGGCCACCAAAATAACTTTTTTAAATCATGATACATCTTCGTAGCTCCAGGATGAATACTCAACCCACTACGATGTCCTTCTTCAAGAATACTCTTCTTAAGTTCGGTAACATCCGGAATGCACACCCGACTACCAAATCTCAAAACACCATTCTCTTCAACTCTGAATTTGCCACCTTGACCTTGATTCACTAAAGTCAACTTATCGACCAAAAGCACATCGGATTTCTGACCCTCTCTGATCTCATCCAGAATACCACTGGTTAACTTCAACATTCCCAATTTAACACTATTGTGAGTACTCTCACACACCAAACTCAAGTCTCTAAACTGCTCAATTAAATCCAATTCCTTAACCATTAGCATAGACATATGTAATGATTTCCGACTCAATGCATCAGCCACTACGTTTGCTTTACCCGGATGGTAATTCAAACCAAAGTCATAATCCTTCAGAAACTCTAACCACCTTCTCTGTCTCATATTCAGCTCTTTCTGATCAAACAAATACTTTAAACTTTTATGGTCACTGAAAACCTCAAATCTTGACCCGTACAAGTAATGCCTCCATAACTTCAGAACAAACACCACAGCTGCCAACTCTAAATCGTGCGTCGGATAGTTCCTCTCATGAACCCTCAGCTGTCTTGAAGCATAAGCTATAACCTGCTTATTCTGCATCAACACACCACCCAACCCAACAATGAAGCATCACAGTAAACTTCAAATGATTCCGACGAACTCGGTAATATCAGAATAGGAGCAGTAGTTAACCTTCTCTTTAACTCTTGGAAACCTTCTTCACATTTTGAGTCCCAAACAAACGCTTGCCCCTTCCTAGTCAACATCGTCAATGGTAACGCCAACTTAGAAAATCCCTCAATGAACTTCCTATAATAACCAGCCAAACCAAGGAAACTTCGAATCTCAGCAACAGACTTCGGAGCTTCCCACTTAGATACCGCTTCTATCTTAGAAGGATCAACAGCAACGCCACCTCTTGAAATCACATGACCAAGAAAACTCACTTCTTCTAACCAAAATTCACACTTGGATAGTTTAGCAAATAACTTCTTTTCTCGTAGAATTTCTAAAACCACTCTCAAATGTCCAACATGCTCTTCTTCAGACTTCGAATACACCAAAATATCATCAATAAACACCACAACAAACTTGTCTAGGTACGGATGGAAAATCCTATTCATATACTCCATAAATACTCCAGGCGCATTAGTCACACCAAAAGGCATTACAGAATACTCGTAATGTCCATACCTTGTTCTGAAAGCAGTCTTCTGAATATCCTCAGTTTTCACACGGATCTGATGATACCCAGATCTCAAATCTATCTTGCTGAACACACTCGCACCAACCAATTGATCCATCAAATCATCAATCCTCGGCAAAGGATACCGATTCTTGATCGTCACTTTATTCAGTTGCCTGTAGTCCACACACAACCTCATAGTACCTTCTTTCTTCTTAACCAATAACACTGGTGCACCCCACGGCGACACACTCGGACGAATAAATCTCTTATCCAACAGATCTTCCAACTGACTCTTCAATTCAGTTAACTCAACAACAGACATACGGTACGGAGCCATCGATATCGGTCTAGTACCAGGTACCAAATCAATCGAGAACTCAACTTCACGCTCTGGCGGCAATTCGTTCACCTCTTCCGGAAACACATCAGGAAAATCACACACCACAACTAGATCGCCAATTACCAGTTTATCTTTAGCCTCCAAAGTCGCTAACAGCATAAAACTCCGCCCCATCTGCTACTGCCTCATTCACTTGCCTTGCTGATAGAAACAAACTCTTTCCTTCCTCAATCTCAGGAAAGACCACCGTCTTATCAAAACAATTGATAGAAACTCGGTTAAACACCAACCAGTTCATACCCAGAATAACATCAATCTGCACTAGTGGAAGACACACTAGGTCCATCCCAAAGTTTCTACCAAAAATACTCAAAGGACAATTTAAACAAACCGAAGTAGTAGTCACTGAACCCTTCGCAGGAGTATCAATTACCATACTACCAAACATCTCAGATATCTCTAACTTAAGTTTCACAACACAATCCAAAGATATAAAGGAATGAGTCGCACCTGTGTCAATAATAGCTACAAGAGGAAAGCCATTAATATAACACGTACCTCGGATAAGTCTGTCCTCACTGGAGGTTTGAGTTCCGGTCAATGCGAACACCTTCCCAGTCTGAGATTTCTTTGGCTTCTGACACTGACTTCCAATATGCCCTTCTTCGCCACAATTAAAACAAATCACTTCCTTGTGCTTGCAATCAGCTATTGCATGACCAGTCTTACCACAACGAAAACATCTCTTTACTTCAGCAGTGCATACATTACTCTTATGACCAGCCTGACCACATTTGAAGCAAACTATACCAGCAGGAGCACCTCCCCAACTAGCTCTCTGAGCCGGAGCAGCTCGTTGATTCCCTTTTCCAGCTGGAGCATCATACGGCTTGCCACGGTTTTGATGTTGCTTGCCTCTGCGATCACTGACAATCTTGTAATGAGCATTATTGTCTTCTTCAAATATCCTGCAGCTATCAACCAATTTAGTAAAAACGCGTATCTTCTGATACCCAACAGCCTTCTTAATTTCAGAGCGCAGTCCATTTTCAAACTTGATGCACTTTGAAAATTCAGCACCAGCACCAGTGTAATGAGGATAAAATTTGGACAGCTCCACAAATTTTGCAGCATAATCAGTGACAGACATGTTTCCTTGCTTCAGCTCAAGGAAATCAATTTCCTTCTTACCACGGACATCTTCCGGATAATACTTCCTCATGAATTCCCTACGGAATACATCCCAAGTAATGACTTCGCCTGCCACGGTCAACCTCTCATGAGTCTCTAGCCACCAGTCATCAGCTTCGACTGCTAGCATGTGAGTACCATACCGAACCTTCTGAGCTGGAGTGCAATCCATAACACGGAAGATTCTCTCAATCTCTTTCAACCATCCCAAGGCTGCATCTGGATCATGCTTCCCTTTAAACACCGGCGGATTCTCTCTTTGAAAAGTCGCCAAGCTACGTGATCCAGCATCTCCACCAGCATTTGGCAAGTTCTGCACAGCTTGTGCCATCGCTTGCATTGCGGCAGCCATTGCAGCGTCATTCCTTCCAGCCATTTCAACTTATCAATACAACACAACTTAAAGTTAGATTGGTAACAATATACAATTGTTAGACAGTAACGACACAACAACTGGCCGAACAGACCGACCTGCTCTGATACCACTAATGTAACACCCTTCTAAAATACCCCAATTATTTAATAACAACAACAATAACAAATATATATATATCAGTAAATATGCAACTCAAGGGTGTCACACAACATTTCACACCATAATCACTGTCATGCTCTTTATTAAATCAAATAACATGTTTTGCATAATTCGCAGCGGATAGAAATCAAATCAACCATTCAACGTATAACATTACAGATAAAAGGTTCAACAACCAACAATAAAACAATTAAAACATCCCGTCCCGATGTTACATCTATCAGAGCATGACCCACTAAAGCGACTACAGTAGACTCCAAGCATTAGCTTCTACTCAACTCATTGCTCGTTACCTGAAAATAGTTGTAAGGGTGAGTTCCTCAATCGATATAATAAACATTATAAATATCATGTCATGTTAAGTAAATTCACACGTTAATCACCCAATTCATATCATGCATTCAGTAACGGCACGTCAACTCAAACATCATACTCATAACAACGTAAAAGCACTTCTCAATTAATTAAATATTCATACAACCATCAACAAAATGCAACTCTAATGAGACTCGACTCGTCATGCATGTGGTACCATCGGAGTAAAACTCCCAACTTAAAATCATTGCCATTTTAGTGGGCATCAAGGCATAAGCCTTCAACTTTCAACTTAAAATTTGCCAATCCAGGCCAATGTGGTGTGAGCAAAGCTCCGATTTTTGCCAATCCAGGCCAACGTGGTGTGAGCAAGCTCCGACTTAATGCATATGAAATGTACATGGCATACACGACTTTACAACTTCGACAACATGATAATAACAGCAATACAACAAGGTTTTCAACATAATCAACTTATAATCAACTTTGGCTTATCAAGCCTGCAACTTAGTATTTTCAACATAATCAACTTATAATCAACTTTGGCTCATCAAGCCTACAACTCAGTATTTTCAACAACTTTAGCACAACTTATCAACATATTTGTATCAACACTTCATGACATAAACTCAACAAATTACTCATCACAATCAACGATGATAGGCCAATCGCCACTTATGTCACAACTTTAAAATATCAATTTTTCCAATTTCCACAGTGTTAACGGTTAACGCCCTGGGTTAACCGGTTAACGCAGGACAAAAATACATTTTCTGGCAAAACGCAACAGTGTTAACCGGTTAACGCCCTGGGTTAACCGGTTAACGCAGGCAAAACAGCACATTTTCACAAAATATAACAGTGTTAACCGTTAACGCCTGGGTTAACCGGTTAACGCAGACGAAACAGCAGTTCCTGCGCTAACACCAGGCAGAATGCAGAGTTCCCCGCATTTTCCGCCGTTGGAGGACTTCCGGACCTCCGATTCAACTTCCGTAAAAAGCTACATGATCAGAAAATCACGACACATACAATTATCGATTCGATTTCAGTTTTCCTACAACTTATTCATCACAATTATCTCAGCATCCTAAATCCCAATTAGGGTCAATTCAACGGTTTATCACTACCCATTACATGTTAATCTATAATACCCATTAAACGACGATAAACCCCCTTACCTGAGATAATCCGGCAAATCTCTAAGCTTCAAGCTCTTCTCCAACCTTCAGCCCTTGCTCTGTCTCTTTGCCCTTTTCCTCTTTCACGTTCGTTTCTCTGCTTCACGTAAAAGCCTTTTTACTCCAAATGGGCTCTTTTCCTTATTTCCAACATAATATAATTTCCAATAATAAATAATCCAATAATCTTCCAATTAATTAATTAAATTAATAATATTATATTAATTTAAATTAAATAATTAGCCTTATTTCATCGGGGTGTTACAGAGCACACAACCTCAAATTCCTCCAGATGCTCATGTGGATCCTCACCTGCAAGACCCCTAAACCTTGGAAATAGGTGTATTAAACTAGATTCAATTCAAAAGGAACCGAAACATCAGAATATTCAATACAAAAGTCATTATAATTAACATCAGGAGCAGCAAACTGCCTTAACGTTCTTTGATCATCCATGTAATAAAAAAAATACAGAAATACCAACTATGTCCGAAATAGACAAAAAACAAATAGAAAAGAAGAAAAAGATTAAAATAAATTCAGAAAAATACAAAAAACAAACCAACTTAATCTAATGACGTGAAATAAATTTTTGAGATTTGTTTGGATTTTTTCAACACTATGAAAACAGTAAAAAAATCAATTAAAAATAGAAAAACAAGGAATTTGGCAATTTGACGTCAGAGTCCCTTACTCTATTGATTGCATGATTTTTCTGCTTCCAGTAGGTAAAAAACTTATACAATCAAACACAAATTTTCCAAAAACTGGTTTTTTCTGACTCTAGACGCAACTCCGAACGCGAAACTGTAGAAAATTCGGAAAAATAACAGGAAATTGCAGGACAAAAAAACACACAATACTTAAAACTAAACTATTGGCTAATTCGATAAGAATCCCCGCGGCAACGGCGCCAATTTGATCCGCTGTCCGCGCGGATCAAAAACGAGTATTTTTGACAAAACGTAGTTAACGACAAATTGACTCGGATTATCGTTCTCACAAGGATTCTTGAATGAATTAACCAATGATAGTAACGATTAATGGCGTTTTTGATTGGTTTATGATTCAATTAAAAAATTTGATTAGAATAAGTGATTATTAAAATAAGCTGTAGCAACAATTTACTGATTCGGTCTTTGCCTATCATCGACTATCGTAATTCCAACCGCAGATTAACTATTCCTATTCGATTATAATATCAACTGACAAGCGCAATTGATAGTATAAGTTGTATGTTCCTATTATCCGAATTAAGCAAACGGGATTAAGTTTCATGAATTAAGCAAACATTTATTAAACGGACTCGATAACGATTAAGCAAACGAAATCGTGACTATAGTTAGGATCACACAATCAATCGGATTAAATCAATAAAGCATATGTAAATCGGATTAAGAAAACAAAATACATATATTAATATTAAAAGGAATAAAAAACCTGAATAAGAATTACTAAAATCTCAAGGTATTGAAACCCGAATACAACAAATTGTTTGGATCGATTAGTTCTTCATGAGAATTCTTGCCAAAGCTTTCAAGTCTTTCGTGAATAGTGATCCTCCTAATGTTATGCGGCTGCTAGGTATATATCGAAAACAAGGAATTTGGTTTACAACCCAACTAGATCGAAAACATAACCCAAGCCCAAAACTAATAACCCAAAACTTAAATAAAACTAATGCTGCAACTTCAACGAATTTTCTGGCCCTGCTACATTCTGATTCAGCTCTCGACTTATGAACAAAGTTTGTGATTGTTTGCCTTGGAAACCCTAATTCATCTGGGTATCTTATGTGACTTCTTCAACAAGTTTCTTTAACAATTGATCAAATATTTCAAGGGATACTTCACATCACATCATCCTACACATATATGATCCTCCATGAGTTCCAAAAGTCAAGATAATGTCAACCTAGAAAGGTGGTTCATCTAAAGTTATGCCACATAAAAATAAAAAAATAAAAATGATCAAGCAAAGGGCTAGGAGGATGGTCCATTACTTAAATTCATACTTATTTTAATACCCTAATTTGACCCTAAGATCCCTCGTGACATCATGTTATTGCACAAGTGCATTGCCTCAAGGGTCATAGCATGTTTGGCTCCTTAACCCTAGGGTTGGACTTGTTGAGTGTGTTTGAGACCACGAAGCATGCTTGTATTATATACTATTGCTTTCTATTGATTAATAACCAAAAGCACAAAAAATGTCACTAACTCTTTTTGTGTTGAAGCTCAAGTGATCATGTGCTCCACAATGCTCCTAGGAGGTTCCTAAGCCAATGCAATGGCTAGATGAAGATGAGGAAGAAGCATCACAATGGTCCACAAATTTCCTAATCATCATATATGTCTCCCAAGTATATGAATTTTCCAATTGATTAGATACCCAAAGGGCTTAAAGATTGTTTCCCAAGGAAACCCTAATTCCACTGTGCTTTGATTGTGCCTTGCCCATGAAGCAATCTGAACCTCTGATCAAATTTAATCAATTAAGTTCTTTCATTCACCATTTTATGCATATATGAGCCTATTTTAGGTCTCTCAATCATTTATTCATCAAGATTGGAGGTTTGACTTCGAAAAGCTGACCATTAAGTCATCGGACTAAGCTGAGGTTCAGTGAGCTATACGATTTGATCTGTTTGTCAAATGAAGATGACCCCAAGAGAAAAAATGTTCCTAAGAACCATATTAAGAACTTTCATGTTCATAAAAAATCCATTTTAATCTTGGAATGTCATCATTAATTTCAAAATATTATAGGTCATTTTGACTGAAACCCTAATTTTAGGTCAACTTACTAAGGGCATAACTTCCTTAATTTTTATGATTTAGAGGTGAGACCAAAGTAATTGAAAATATAGAGATGTATACTTCAAATGTTATGTTGGAAAAAATTTCATAATCCAAAAATAAATACATGTGATAATGAAAAACATTATAGGTCATCTTGGACCTAATTCATTGAATTTGAAAAGTACCCAACTTCAAATGCCCATAACTTTGTCATATAAAATCCAAATGATGCAAACTTTGAGTCTAAATTGAATAACTTTAAAATATCTACAACTTTGAAGTTGGAAATTGTTTCATTTGAATCTTGTAATCATGAGCACAGAGGGGCTTTGATTTTAAGCTTACTTCTTTTGGTGACTTTTTCAAATGATTTGAATATGTTTTACACTTGAATTTTCTAGGTCAGTTTTGATCAATTT